>NW_006800343.1:255545-270545 GCF_000485575.1 Poecilia formosa
CTTGGTCTTGTCTTGGTCTCGGGTTGGGTGGTCTTGAACACAACACTGGCAAAGGGAAAGAGCGAGAAAGCACTTTCTCGCTTTGTATCCGCTGAGCTACACACAGACTCGTTGCCATAGCAACTGACAACAATGCAACTTCATGTTTTAGGCTTCAACACTGTTACACTGAGAGGTGTGGTGTGGAAGGAAAACTCAGCGAAGGTGGCTGAAGCATACATAAAGGTGATTTATTAGGCCTCCTTCAGCACAGCATAATCCACTCACAAGACAAAATGGCATCTTTTCCAGCAGTCTCCTTATATACTGTTGTCCCCACCTTCTCTATTAACTGCCCAGCCAATCAAACTCCAGCAAACATGGCCCTTTCTATAAAAGAGCTGGGTTTGAGGCGGGCCTCCTCTTTGGTAGGTTCCAAGATGGCGGCCACAAGGACACACCCAAAAAGGTAAACATTTCACAAACAAAAGGATCACATACACACATTCTAGAACTTAAATGTTACAGAAAATATTATTGCTTCTTAACAAACACCAAAAAAAACTAGATTAGCTACCGCTTCTGCTTTACAGAATTACTTAGACATACAAACTGTAGCCCACAAAACACACATTTCATTAAAAAACTAAAAAACATCTTATTGCTGTCTTATCTTTATGTATGAATGAAATCCATGCGCCGCTAATTCTGCACAAAAATCTCCGTTCATCCAAAGCCAAGTCCTTCCTCAAGTCTTTTCTACTCCGTTTGAGAATCATCAAACTGTCTCGAAGCAAAACCTTCAGCCCGGTGTTGGTCTTCCTTTAGCTATAGAGCTTTGGAGCTGACGTCACAGCGTATGACGTTTACGGCGCTCGGCGCCATGTTTGCAGCCCACAGACCAAAACAAACTAGTCAGAACAAAAGAGTTTTCATTGTATTACCGACCGCAGCAAAGTTGTTTTGCAAATTGGTTACTGGATATTCTCCCTCCGCGGAGTAAGGGACGTTCAGCTCAAGGTTGATCCGATTTATGATCGCTAATTTCGGCCAGCTGTTCTCTACCGATGCCTGCTGAAGCGCTCGGAGGTTCACATCGGGACCGTCAATTTCCGACACTCCTGTAAATAAATGCTTTGTCTTGTGACCAACTGATACAAAAAAGTGGTCATTCATGTTATTAAACGAGGAACACTACCCTCTATAAAATGTTTAATTCATATTTAATATTTTAAGTAATATTAAATGTTTTCTTCAATAGCTTCCAGGTCATGTGACCTATTAACTCAAAATCGGTTAAATTATTCAACTACACTATATAGATGAGGCATATTTTTATTCCATTTTGACCCCTTTTTTATTTTTTAACCAAATTTATATTTAAAAAATATTTTTTTAAAGTTCATAAAATATATTACCTCACATGATAAGAACATTTGTAACCTGTAATGTTCAATTACATAAAATTCTAGAACAGGATCTATTTCATTACATGTTCACTTACCTGAAATATGTTAAATACAACAAATATTAAAGTGTGATCTGTTTAATAAAATGTACTTGTCACCTTTATTGTTTAATTACACATTAAATGTTTAAAGATGGGCTTTTTCATCTGGTTTGTGTCATGATGTGGCGGTGGACGAACTTTATGTGGATGTTATTTTTAATTAACTAAACCAAGGGGGCCCAAAGTGGGTCCTCGAGGGCCGGCATCCTGCATGTTTTAGGTGTTTCCCTTCTGCCACACCTGGATTGTATCTCTGGGTGATTAACAGGTTTCTACAGGACTTGATGGTCCTGCAATCATTTTTCTCAGCTGTTCTGGAATAGAGGCTCATCTAAAACATGCAGAGCAGGGGGCTGAGGACCAGGTGGAGAAACACTGATCTAAGCAAAGAAAAAAACCTAACTAGTATTACTAAAGGAAGATATATACATACATGAATATATATCTTCCTTTAATAATATCAAATTTTTACTTTAAATGTGATTCGTTTCTTCACCTGTTTAAGTGAAGTGCTTGAATCAAACGTTTCTTGAATGTTTCCCACATGAAATTATTAAATGAGACAAAACAGCCACTTCCCACTGTACACATATTTCATCACAAATGGTTTAGACACTTTATGGAGCTCTAGGTGCTGAGCTCCTCTCCTGGCGTTTCCTCCTCTCCAGCCTCTGGAACTGTTTTCATCATTTACCTCTTCTGGGGTAAATAATGAAAACAGTCTCTGTAACCCGTTGATGGTTTTGCTGTATCGCCTCTTTAATTGACGCGCATGTTGTTGTGGCGTTTACCTCAGTGACCCATATTCAGCACTGAACCCAGTCTGGATTGAGCTCATCCATTTCACATGTCGGTTTGCCTTCAAGAGGACATATCAGATCACACATCAGTATTAAAGCTGTAAATCTGATAACACTAGTAAAATAGTTTACTTCACAATAATGGAATAACCTCGATGTCCACTGACGAAACTCGAACTATGCTACATAAACAATATTAGCCTGAGCTAAACAAGGTTGACCCACTTAAATGAACTCAACAGAAACTGATCATGAGTACACCCGGACAAAATCATAGCAAAATAAATTATGACACAACACCAACAAAGCGAATTTAGACACTCACCAGAATAGAAATGTCTGCAGCAAACTTGTAGGTATCTGGGGATGTTGGAGAGGTAATATCAGGACGTCTCATTTTCTCATTCATTTTCTTCTCGTTAGCTCCGATAGCTTAGCCTCCTCGCGTTGTTTCCAAGCAGGAAAATAGTGAAACGAAAGTCCATTTTCCATCTTTTTACCTTTTCGGTCGTGTGATCGGACATTACACTTGATAACGCAGCAAGTTCGTGACATAGCTAAAATATCTGTGAGACAGTCGTTTTTGTAGGTGACAACAAAGATGGCGCTGATACCCCTCCAACTAGAGCAGTGACGTCACGCTCCGAAGCTCTATTGTCTCCTGCTTCAATTGAAAATCCACTTTAGAAAACTGTTTAACTGTAGAAATGTAGTCTTTAATGTTGGAAGAGAGGAGAAAACAAATCGCTGTACTTTACTTATTTACTGTATGGCTAGCTCCATGGCTAGCTCACTATGTCTTAATCTGCAGTTGTGGAGTCACAATATCTGGGATCATGAGCGCCCCCTGTGATGAGGCAAGAGAACTGCCTGCCTCACCTGGAGTCTGTTCTCTGTTTCTGATCGCTCCTCCGCACACAAAACATGATACAAACACAGTTAGTGACAAAAAAAACACTGTACATTATATATATAAGCTAAATTATGGAAAATCAGTCCATATATGAAATGTTTTTTAGCCATTTTATTGCCGGCGTACAGACAGGAGGAGCTGCTCTCATAGAATGGCAGCCAGTGCAGTTAGTGAGAGGTTGATCAGTCCAGGTGAGGCTCAGCTTCCTGCTGCCTCACCGGCTTCACTTCTGAGCATTTGAATGGGAAAATACAAAAATTTAGCAATTTTGAAGAGAAAAATAATCAAAATTGGTTAAGCTAAGTAAAAAATAGATACTTTATAGTACAATCCACAGGGTGAAAATAGCAATATAAATGATGTTATTGTATATTATTTTTCCATGATGAAAGGTGAGGCTCTACCTCACCTGCCTCCCATGACCGCACGTCACTGTTTGATTGTTTGTCTAATCAAACATTACTTTTCACGCCCTGCCTGTAATACCACTGCGTTCTGCCTTAGGGCCGCGACCCCCATGTTGAAGAACTGAATCCAGACTGTCGGGTTTTTTTAGGGTTTACTATCTGGGGCAAAGGTCACTGGTCTTCCTGTAAAGTTTCAGGTCATAAACTGTGACTGTAACTAATCTATGAGGACAAATCATTTTAATCCACCTTCAGCTCTCAGACTTGGTTCTGGTTCTGGTTAATTTAACTCTGACTCTTGAATCATTCCGGTTAAAGTTCAAACATCGCGATAACTGACTTGACAGACATGGTCATCATTACCTGTTTAGCTTAGCAAAGCGCCACGCAGAGCAGCTCTTCAGGGCGGCAGCGGCCATCTAAATCCGGGTTCCGGTCCAAAGTTCGAGAGGACAGGCAGAGAAACGGAGGAGAGAGCTAGCCCTACAGAAGCTAGCAGCGGCTAATGAAGAGATCCCGCCCACGCCACCGCGTTCTGCGCTGCTATTGGTTAAAGGAAGCGTAGCAAACTCCGGTTTGTCCAATGGTCAGAGGGCGTTCCCTCAGCACCAAACAAAACGCAGGATGCTGCTTAAAGCCCGCCCTCTTGGTTCCGACCGACCAATGGCTGTCGCGGTCTCATTAATTATGCGGTGGGTCCAGGTTGCTCCAGCAGAAAGACGACGCAGAGGTTCTGAGGTTCCGAAAAGTCCAACTGTGCATGTCCAGATGAGACCATGCCGCCGTCAAAATCCCGGAAGATCGCTGTGCTGGTCTACAGGTCGGTGGGCAAGTCCAGAACCACCCGAACCGGGCAGGACCAGGGCGTTAGAATCAGTCTCCAGGTTCAGGTAGGATAAATATCTGTCCTGTCTGAGGTCCAGATGAAGCCGCCCGGAACCAAAGATGGGCTCTTTTACAGTTTATGGTGTAGTACCAGAACCAGTCTGACCCAGAACTTTGTCTCTGCTGGCAGCCAATCAGGTGTGGTCCTGATGCTGCGGCTGAGAGCAGAGTGGTTCAGAACTGGTCCAAAACAGACAAAACCAGTCCAGAGCCGGTCCAGAACAGGCCCAAAGCCCATCCAGAACCTTCAGAACCTCCCGTGTGTCTCTGTCTGCAGGGAAATCTTCTCTCACCATCCAGTTTGTAGATTCCTACAGTCCCACCATAGAGAACAGTAAGTCCTTCTCTGGACCAGAACCGCCAGCGGATCTCTGAAGGTTTTCTGTCTCTTCCAGTTTTCACTAAGACCATGGCGCTGAACGGTCAGCAGTACAACCTTCAGCTGGTGGACACGGCTGGACAGGTGAGAGCTTCTCTGGGTGATTTCTCCTCTGACCTTTGACCTCCTGCTGAGCGGACGCTGGTGTGTCCGTCAGAGCTGCACCACCGACGTCAACGGCTACGCCCTCATCTACTCGGTGACGTCCTACAAAAGGTAGGACCTGCTGTTGATGTTAGATCCCGGTTCTGATGCAGCTGCACCTGGTTCTGGGTTTGGTACCAGATGTCCTCCTGGCAGGTACGGAGCCACCAGAATATCTGGTACCGGTTCCACCCTAACGGTTCTGTTGTGTCTGTGCAGCTTCGAGGTGGTTCAGGTGATCCACGAGAAGTGGGGAACGTCCAGTACGTAAACCCAAACGGTTCTGATCCACCGGGCCGGAGGAACCGGGTCTGACTGGACTCTCTGGTGTGTTTCTGCAGGAAACCCATCATCCTGGTGGGGAACAAGGACCTCCACATGGAGAGGTATCAGAACCAGAACCCAAAGCAGATGGTTCTGCTGGTTCAGAACCATCAGCTCAACATGGAGCCAACAGGTTTCATCTGCTGTGGACTTCCTCAGGGTTCTGGGCTGTGGTTCTGTTTGGACCCAGTTTAAGGATGTGGTCTGGAATAGAACCTGGAGGAAGTCCACCAGCAGGAGAACCATGACTCCAACGGTTTCTGTTTCTCAACTTCCTGTTCATCTAACAGAACCTATTCTGGTTCTGGTTCTGCAAGGTCATCAGCTACGAGGAGGGCAAAGCTCTGGCCGAGTCGTGGAGCGCCGCCTTCCTGGAGTCTTCAGCTAAACATAACCTGGTGAGGCTGAGGTTCTACTGTCTGAGCAGAACCAGTAGAACCACCAGAACCTCCTGATGGTGTGCTGCTCCTCAGACGGTGGTGGAGGTGTTCCGGAGGATGGTCCTGGAAGTGGAGCAGATGGAGGGCGGCCAGCCCCAGCAGTGGTCTCCGCCCCCTGATCCCAGGAGCTTCTGTTGACCCGTCAGGTCCACTGGACTCTGCTTCTTCCAGAACCACAGCAGATCTGGTTCCTCCTCTCAGATTGGAGCAGATTTATCCGACAGTCAGCTCTCCTGAACTCGGACGGTTGAGCGTCGCTTTGAGCTGCAGCTGCTGGACTCGGAGCTTAAATTCACAGATTTTTACATGAAGTCTGGTTTCATGGGAACAATCAGCAGAAAAGAACCAAAGAGCAGGACGAGGAAAACAGTCAGAATTTTAAATATTATCTGCAGATTTTGTGTTTTTAATTTTAGTTCATATCTATATAACGGAAGCTTCAGTCAGACTCGTCACCAGACCTACTGGTTTCTCAGAGCGCCACCTCCCGGCAGAAAGGAGGAACTACAGGACAGACGTTAAACAGACGTGTGGGCGGAGCCTCAGCTCACCTGGAAACCAGAACCCAGGTGATTCTGGTTCCAATTTTATCTTCATGGTTGAGTCACGTCTTCAGGTTCTCCTGAACCAGACTGAACCGGACCGCAGGGTGTCGGTGAAGCGATGAGTTCTGGTCCACCCGACTTTTGGACCAGACTGGACCTGCGGTTCTCCTCTGACCCGGATGAGATCAGCTTTGTTCTGATCGATGTTCTGATAATAAAGTTTGGTTCTGTTTGGATAAAACCAGAATCACCTCAGACTCTGAGCTCAACGCGAGATGCCAGAGAGCAGCAAGCTAGTTTTAAATATTAGACCAGAGGTTCCCAAACTGTGGGGCGCGCCCCTTAGGGGGGGCGCCGTGTCATTGCAGGGGGGCGCGGGAAGCCGTCTGGATGAAAAACAAAAAACAAAAACATGAACACTGTACGCGCTGGGTTTTTACCTTAGAATGGCCAACTCTCTGTTATTCCTCTGTCAATTTGATACAGTAGAGGCTTCCACACTTCCCATATCTGTGTCCTCTGTCACTTTTATCAGCAGTTAAAACTGTTTAATCCGTTGTTAACATGTTGTAACCTGTTTTTCCGAGCCGCCTTTAAACACAACATGAGCGCTACAACGCTCGCGCTGGGTTTCCACCTGTGAAGGAGACCTGCTGCTGCTGGGCGGAGCTACGTAGGTTTGTGTTAGAATCACGGCAGTAAACCAGCAAAACGCAAAGAACTTTTCACAGTTTTTCCCTCCAAACTAACCGACTGAGTTGAGTAAAGCTGTTGGATGCAGGTAATGTTAGCTAAAAGATGACTAGCTAATGTTAGCTAAAAGATGACTAGCTAATGTTAGCTAAAAGATGACTAGCAGGTAATGTTAGCTAAAAGATGACTAGCAGGTAATGTTAGCTAAAAGATGACTAGCTAATATCAATACAGAACCTTAAGCTTAGCAAGTACCTTGTAGGCTACCGATGTTGGTGTCTACTTTCAGCTACGTACTTTGCCCCCCAAAAAAGTCGATGCCCCCCCCCCGCCCCTGTCGCACGTCGTTTCAACCAGACAGCCATTTGTAATCCATGGGGGGGCGCAGAAAATGTTTGGAAACCACTGTATTAGACAATTCATTTAACTTCACATAATTATCGCTGTAGAGTCCATTTGTTTACTTAATAAAATATATTTGTCCTGTTTGATGTTTGTTGTGACGTAAACTCACAAAGGAACGAGGTCACTAGATGAATTTAGTGGTTTATTGAACGTTCAGCTGTGATGCTCCACAGGTAACCAGGTAAAACGACCTGAACAGGTGATCAGCTCTGAACCATCAGGACCTTTTTACTCTCTGTCGCTTAAACACACCCGTTGCCGTGGCAACTGCCTGAGCCCAGCAAGCCGAGCAGAGCTTCGGTCAAAATCGTGACATTCAGTCCGTCACGATACCAGGTTCCAGGCTTGATGTTTATTTAGTGATTATTAATAATCGGTCCCTGAACCCAGCGGAGGCCGATTTAAACTCCTGCTCTGATGGTCAGTCGGTCTGACTCGGGTTTTATTTAGCGGAACCGAGACGCTCAGAACTGAACAACACCTTGTTGAAACAATAATTACTGAGGTTATTAGTTTTGTTGGGTCATTAATTTGAACACTTTTAGTGGTCAGAGGACGGGATGCTCTCAGCCTCATGGAGGCTTCAGTTTGTCACCCACTGCATGAACAGTTCAGAATATGAACTGATGAAAAGCTACTTATGAACTGATGAAGTGTTTTAGACGGTTCTAGAAAAACTAATCAGTCATGGCTGATTAGTTCGGTACCAGACCCGCCTGGATAAAACTGATTCTGGGTTTTTATTGTCTAGCCTGGACGGGACGTTTCCCCAAGAGAACCGAGCGGTTCTGGTTCTGGTGTACAGCACCACAAGGGTCCAGTAATAAAGTTCTGACCTGGTTCTGGACCAGACTCAGGGTACAGAGGATGGACTTGCCAGCAGGGGGCAGCAGCGGCCCAGATGCTGTTCCGCCTTCAGCCAGAACCTACCGGTTCTGACCCAGCGGACTCTGACCCGAACACAGGTTCTGATCGGGTCCACAGGAGAAACCATCCATCCAGAACCAGACAACCACTTCCTGTAATGGACTGGAGACAGAGTGGACACTGTCCCCCAATCGATGGATGGATGGATGTTTTTGGTGAATAATAAACTGTTTTGGATTTTCTGACCTTTGACCTCCAGCTCAGTGACATCATCAATCATCTGATCCGTTGATTCTTCAGACAGAACGTCTGTCTTCCTGATGTGTCTCGGTCCTGTCCCCTCTGTCCCCTCTGTCCCCTGCGGCCCATTGACCAGTAAAGCTGCCCCTCCCAGCAGTTTCCATTGAGTCGGTGAGCAGCAGAATCAGCAGCTCCTGAACGGAACCGCTGACTCAGCAGAACCCTTTGGCGCCGCGCGGAGCCCCGACATATAAATTGGGCCGTCCAACTTTTTCTCTGTTACACTGTGTGTGGCTGAGGGACAGGTTGGACCAGAAACATGTCGCAGTACTCTGGAAAGGTGAGTAACTGGTACCGGTACCGGCTGATCCGGGTCTGGGTCGGTCAGAGGGATCAACACCTCAGGAAAATTCATGCAATACAAGTAACAGCTCACTGGATCAGAACCAGAACATTTCGGTCGGTTCCACAACCAGAACCGCTCACTGGGCCTCATGGTTTGCCGACTGTAGCTGTGAGTTTGCGGCTCCCTGCCAGCAGGCGGTGCTGTCCTCTGCAGCTCTGACTGATCCATGATGCTGAATCTATTCTTCATGTCTGAGGAAGAAGGGGCGGGGCCAGGCTGCACATCCAATTAAAAGCTTCGGTTAGAGGTGGGCGGAGCTTGTTGGGGCGTGGTTCTCCCTGTCTTGGTGTTTTCCTGCCGAGTTCTGGAAAGTTCTGACCCGACTGTGGTAATAATGTGTTCTGATGTGACGTAACAGTGAAGGGTGGGGTGACATCATGCGTGGGCGTGGCCATCGCTGCCGTTTGTCAGGCAGAAACAACAAATTAAAGAGTTTTAACAGAACCGAATTCTGGTCCTGATCCGGTTCAGATCCTTTCATCCGGAACCCGGTTCTGACCCGGTTTGCCTGGACAGAAGCACAGAGAGGTTCACTAACGGCTGACGTCTCCTCCTGCAGATCACCTTCTACGAGGGGCGGTGCTTCACCGGCAGGAAGCTGGAGGTCAGAGGTGACTGTGATAACTTCCAGGACCGCGGCTTCATGAACAGGTGATGAAGGTTCTACAGTCTACAGCTCATTTCCCTCCTGATTTTCACAATAAAAGCCTTCCTCCCTGTGCTCAGAGTGAACTCCATCCGGGTGGAGAGCGGAGCCTGGATCTGCTACGACCATCCGGACTTCAGGGGGCAGCAGTACATCCTGGAGCACGGAGAATACCCAGAGTTCCAGAGGTGGAACTCCCACAACGACCACATGGGATCCTGCAAGCCCATCCGCATGGTGAGCACCTGGAGGAGCTCCGACCTCAGAAACCCTCTGGGCAGAGGACTGTCCCTGAGGTCTGTAGACTAACCTGTCTGCTCTCGGTTTCCAGCATGGAGAGCACTACCGCATCGAGCTGTTCGAGGCCTGCAACTTCTCCGGTCAGTGCATGGACATCTGCGACGACTGTCCCTTCCTGCAGAGCCGCGGCTTCTCCAAGAGCTGCATCAACTCCGTCAGGGTCTACGGAGACGGAGCGTGAGTCCTGCACCACCCACACCATCAGAACACAACCGGTACCAGGCCAGTACCAACTCAGCTCGGTCCTTCAGGGTCCAGATCCGCTATGAGAGGCGACAGAGTTCTGGTCAGTCCCACAGATCCCAGTTATCAGCCAGGTCTCCTGGACAAGTACGTAGTGACAGTGGAGAGGAAAAACTCCAGTTTAACAGGAAGAAACCTCCAACAGAACCAGAACCTGGACCGGCTTGTTTCCACAGAACTTATTCGGTTTGCTTGTCTTTAAATGTCGGCGTTTTGTTGGGACCCAACGCCCGTTTCCCTTCATTTTGCTAGCCTAGCCGAGCATGCATCATCAACAAGATGCTAGGTTAGCAAAACAGAAGAAGAGCATAGTAGCATGAAGCTTCACCTTCGGTCTGATGGACCCATGGGGCGACGTGGCCCGACTGGAACCGGATCTACCAGATGTGCCTTCTCTGGAACCTCTTCCCTTCATCAGGTCCAGTTGGTTCAGAACCTCCTCAGTCCATCATACAGCAACGCCTTGGATCAAGCTCCTCCTCTTCACCTTTAGGCTCATGCAGTACCTCCGTATCCGTCTGAACATCGTCTCACCTTTCTGCACCACCACCCATCTCACCACCAGGGGGAGCAGCGCCTCCCGTCGCTCAGCTAACAGAAACACGAACGTTTCCGGTTCTTGGTCACACCGGGTTCCTCAGTGTAAACATCAGGTTCATCATCTTATTCTTTACTGTGACGTTTTCTGTTAATGCTGTGAAATGTGCTTGACTGTCATTCAGGGAGATTATGAATATTTATTTTAATTAAATAATGCAAAAACAGCAAATTATGCAACATTTGGGAGTTGTAGCAGTAGTACAGTTAGTTTGTCCTCCAGTAGCAGCAGACCTACAGATATTTAGGATAAAATAAACCAGGAAAGTTGAGTTTTAATCCTGGTCCAGAACCGGCTGGGTGAACTGGGAGGAGCTGATGATGATCTGCCTCCCAGTTTGCTGCTGGAACCATAAATAACGTATCCAGGTCAACAAAAACACCAAGGTTCTTAACTTCATCGCCGGAGGCCAAATCAATGTCAGTCGGATCAAACATTGTTTTTTTCAGAGGTTCTGGTCCAAAATCAGATTCTGTTTAGTCAGAATTTGAAAGTATAAAATTTAGATTCATCCAGGTTTTAATCTACCAAACTGGGATTATGGATATAACCGAGTATGATCAGCATCACGTTTCCCTGCTGTCTGATGTTACGGGCCGGAAGCAGATCAACAGGAAAGAAAAGCGGGCCGAACCAGAACCCTGCAGTACTCCTGTGTTTTATTCACATGATCAACTGGAACCTGAAGGGTCTGACCCAGAGAACCTCTCAGGTTCTGACCGGGTGTCCTCCCAGAATCATTGCACTGTTCTGTTTCTACCTGTCCTGTGCGGTTCCTGTGAAGGTCCGGTCCCGGTCCTGTGCGGTTCCGAGTGTCTAACCTCTGCTCCTCCCTCTGCCTTAGCTGGGTGATGTACGAGGAGCCCAACTTCCGGGGCCGGATGTACATCGTGGAGCGCGGGAACTACTGCAGCCCGACGGAGTGGCAGGCCCAGAACCCCAACATCCAGTCCATCCGCAGAGTCGTCAACTACTTCTGAGCCTTCCTCCTCCTCCTTCTCCTCTTCCTCAGCAGGCAGATCAATAAACTGAGAGGAATCCAGTTTTTTATCAAACCGAGTCTCTGGGCTGATTCATCATCAATGTTGCGGTTCTGGTTCCGGTTCTGCTTCCTGTACAAACTAACCTCACTGTTACTGTTGGAATAGAACAAGGTTCTTCTCTGGAGATCCATGAGGTTCTGGCAGAAGCAGAACCGGAACCAGAACCGTCAAAGTTTACAAAAACAGATTGAATGTGTTAATAATTTAAGTTACTGGATTCTGGTTCTGACCCAACGGTCCTACAGGAAGAACTTTACATAAAAATCATTTTAAAAACCTTCTTTTAAAAACTGAATATTAGAAAAATGTAAACTCCCCCAAACATTTCAAACAAAATGTTTAACTAAAAACTGAAGTACAGGCGGTTTCTACGGTTCCAAGCCCGACCCAACAAGTGGTGCCGGCAGTTCTTTGCTCAGTTCAACCCGTTTCTTCAGATCTAACATTTTTATCTTTAAAAATAAATCTTGATTTCAAGGTTTTTCCACTATATACCCAAAATTCAAACGATAAAATTCATATAAAATCCATTGTTGGTCATAATTAATAAAATAGTTTTATATGAGATTCCACTGTGAAAATGGTTTCCTGCCATTTCAACCTGTAATGTTATTAAAACTCATGTTTAACCCATATTGGAATAAACAGCATGTGGACATTTAACGTCTTCAATAAAATCTAAACCATTTTCACCAAAATGAGCCAAATGAGTTCACGGACAGAAAATTCAAAATTAATTCATGAATGAAGAAAATATTCTGATGATCTCCAAAAATAAATACATCTGGAAACTTGAATTACATATTAAAATGTACTAATTCATTTTAATCAGAGATGAAGATTGGATGAAGAACATTTGTCCTGAAATATCACAAAACTTAATATTAAGTTATTAAATGCAGCCACTCATTATTATATATTGTCTAAACTAAGTAATCAGCTTACAGTCAACAATAGAGGCGAGAAAAGATCTGAGATATTTATAGAAAATCAGATGTTAAAAAGCTTTTTGTTCCTAAAACATCCTGGATGAATCCATAAACTATGAGGCATTTTATTATTATAAGATGATTTATTTTTCCTTTTCAATTAATATGGTTTTATGTGAGATTGGTTATTTGCTGGGGATGTTGCATGGATGAGTGGGGGCGCAGTGCCTTCCAGAGGATTTCTTTCTTTCTTCTTCGAGGGTTTTTTTATCTCTTCGTTGGGGCTCCTTATGAGGGGCGGAGACGTTAGGCTGTTCGGTGAGACGGTTGAATAAAAGTCTGTAAAGCTTCGCTATTCCCTCTCAGTGTCTGCTCTTTCTCTACCCACGACCTCTTATTTATGGTGACACAGATTTAGATATCACTACGCAGTGTTACATTATTATTATTATTATTATTATTACTTTCATCATTATCATTCATTATTATCATTCTAGAGGTGTGCCAATCGATCGGTCCCCGATCATAATCGGGCCGATTTTCATGAAAAAGTGCATGATCGGTGATCGGCGATCATTGGCTCTTGTTGCCGATACCGATCATCTCATTTCCCAGCCTGCCTGTGCAGCTGGTCTCCTCTTTCCTTCACTCTGCGCAAACGCGCAGCAACAAATCCTAAGCGATGTGGAACTATAACCACTGAATGAATGGGGAAGTTTGGTGTTGCGGCTGAAAATTGAAGCAGGTCAAAATGCATCAACACAACGAATCTAATATGGAATAAAAACAATGAGATACTTGACGGAGTTTGGCTACATCCAGGCTCACTGCAGTAAAAAAGACATACGGAGGATCAGATAGCAGGTAAAGCAGCGCACAGCTACAAACACTCACCGGATTAGCATGACGGTCAGAAAGCTAAACAAATAACCTGGAAAATTAGCGAGGTAAGACGCTGCTTCTGCTCCACCTGGTGGTGACTCTCACACCGAACCTGCTTAAAGCTGCAGCATCTAACTTAAAAAATACATTTTACACACATATTAAAACTTTGCTGTCCTAACATGAGACAGATAATCTCTGAAAAAATAATCGATCTCCTCCCTGATCACCTGAGTGAAGTTGGCCCCCCCACCTTCGTCAAATCAGACAAAATTGGTGTCAAACGTTTGTGCAGCAAAAATTTTCGTTTGTGCCGCTATCATTTTAAAGATATAAAGAAATGTTTCCAGAGGTCATCCAAGGTCAACCAACCCCCCACCTTCTTCAAATCAGACAAAATGGGTGTCAGTCAACTCGGCTACATTTGTGTTGATTTGTGCAGCAACATTTTATGAAATCCAACTTTCTTTATATCTTTAAAATGATAGCGGCACAAACAAAAAATTTTGCAGCACAAACCAGCAAAAACATAGCACTAATGTCTGACACCGATTTTGTTTGATTTCATAAAAGTGGGGGGGCTGGTTGACCTTTTGACCTTTACACTTTAATTAATATCTTCAAAGCCAAAGCAGCACAAACGTAGCACAAACGTTTGACACCAATTTTGTCTGATTTGAAGAAGGTGGGTGGGGGGGGGCAACTTTACTCAGGTTCCCTGTTCTGCATAATTACTCCGCTCAGTCAGAAACAGCCAATCAGAGCTAGCAGTAATCAGCTAGCCGCCATGCTAACAGGAAGTTTTCATTCAGTAACTCTGGATTGTTATTTATTGTAATGGAACCTGTTTTTGCGTTTGAATGTTAAGTTTTATACTTGAACTTCTTGGCAATGTTGAGAGGTTTTATTTAGCCTCTTCAGAGCCTTCATATGTTATCAGTCTGTTAAAGATAGTATTATCAATAGCAGTACAATTCGCACAATGCCTGTTTTGTTTAGTTTTCTTCTTGGAAAAAGTTAAAAAGTTTTTGTCTAAATTAAGGTGAATTCATGGTTCCTTTTTCCACATAATGTAACCGGTAGTGCTTATGATAAAAAATAAATAATTATGTGATCAGTATCGGGAGGAAAAAACTTGATCGGCACATCTCTATTCATTACCATTGTTCTTATGGTTATGAATATCATCATCATTATTATTATTATTATCATTATTATTATTATTATCACCATTATTATCATTATCATCAATATTATTATCATCATCATTATTATTATCATCATCATTATTATTATTATTATTATCATCATTATTATTATTATCATCATCATTATTATTATTATCATCATCATTATTATTATTATCATCATCATTATTATCATCATCATCATTATTATCATCATCATTATTATTATCATCAT
>NW_006800343.1:271782-278259 GCF_000485575.1 Poecilia formosa
ACCAGCTGCTGCAGCGGAACGTCCAGCCGAGTCTCCAGGTGAGTCTTTGTCTTCGAACCCTGGAAGCAGAAGCAGAACCTCAGTCCAAACCACCAGCTCCACCTTGACTCCTCCCACCAGCTCCACCCTGACTCCTCCCACCAGCTCCACCCTGACTCCTCCCACCAGCTCCACCCTGATTCCTCCCACCTGACTCCTCCCACCAGCTCAACTCTGACTCCTCCCACCTGACTCCTCCCACCAGCTCCACCCTGACTCCTCCCACCAGGGGAAAATGCCCTCCTGACCTTCTTGGCCTCTCTGGGCAGCAGCAGCTCCAGCGTCGCCACGCTGGTCTCCCTGAAGGTCCGGTTGCCTTTCCCTCTGGCCACCGCCTGAGCCCGGATGGACTCCAGAGCGCCCCCTACCTCCTCCGCGGACAGGCCCAGGAGCGGGGCGTAGTGCTGCGCCAGCTCCTGGAGGACAGAACATCAGATCGAGACGCTGCTTTAAGCCACCAGGAGCCACATTTAATTCACCTGTTTCACTTAATCTACGGAAGACTTTCACTGCCAGAATCTGGAGATAAACTGAGGAGCAGAATCAGGATTGAACAAAAAAAAAGCTGTCAAAACAAGAGGAAGCCTGTAAGAGCAAAATAAAAAATCTCTCTAAAATGAGAAGGTTTTTTGTTAAACCGATATAAAACTCAACCTTGAGGAATTTCCTCATTAAAGCAAGATATAAGACGAGAAACTTTAACATTATAAGTTGAGTTTTAAATCGTCACCTTAAAATCGTGACTCAAGTTAAGTTTGAAAAAGAAAAATGACTTAGGCCATCATTTAGGAAGGGGAAGATATTATTTTATAAAACAAGACTTTCTCGTTATATTAAAACAAAAAACTCATTAAAATGAGACTAATTTTAATGATCTTTGCTACTGAATTTATTTCTGATCTCTGGCAGTTTATCGTTTCTCCAGATCAAACTGTTCTCTGATCTGCAGCTGCTGTTAATCCTCCTCATCCTGTAAACCCTTCAGGTGTTTCCTCAGGCTGACCCAGCTCCGTGTTTCCCTGCTCGGCTCCTCCAGACTTTCTGCCTGCAGGTTTCAGGTGTTTCCTGCTACAGCCCAGATGATTTCAACTGGCAGCTGTTTGCTGAGCTGCAATCAGGTGAATAATCAGGCGTCTTAAAGCAGGGGAACCTCTAAAATTCGCAGGGCAGTGAGTCTGGAGGACCAGGGTTGGGAAAACCAACCTATAGACTCTGTGGAGACATTCTCCTTCAGCCAATCAGAGCGCAGTCTCACTCCGACCCACCTGCAGGTGCACGGCGCTCGGTTGGTCGTCCTCCTGGGTGAACGGAGGATTCCACAGCTGAACTTTCTCCTGCTTCAGCAGGTTCTTCAGCTTGGCCTGGAGGTTCTGCTCCGCCATGCTGTCTGTAATGACCAAGGACAGGAAGTCAACCACAGGACAGGAAGTCAACCAGAGGACAGGAAGTCGACCAGAGGACAGGAAGTCGACCAGAGGACAGGAAACCAAAGGACAGGAAGTAGACCAGAGGACAGGAAATCACAGGACAGGAAGTCGATCAGAGGACAGGAAACCACTGGATAGGAAGTCAACCACAGGACAGGAAGACAATCAGAGGACAGGAAACCACAGGATAGGAAGTAGACCAAAGGACAGGAAGTAGACCAAAGGACAGGAAGTCGACCAGAGGACAGGAANGTCCCGTTTGGGCCCCATGCGGACTCAGACGGAGCGGGCCGGGCCTCGGTCCAGATACGTCTTCAGGGTGGAAATCAGCTGGCTCTCGTCCTCCAGGGTCAGGTCCAGGTAGTCCTCCTCGTGGCGGGAAATATCCTCCAAGACCTCATTGACCAGCTGGCTGTCCTCTGGAGACACAGGACAGGAGGACAATCAGGATGGGTCCAAGGCGCCACCTGCTGGACCCCCAGAGCACCACCTTACCTGGGGAGGTGGACGAGGTGCCAGCCTCCTCAGAGGATGGAGAGGAGGACGAAGAGGACGTGGATGGCGGGGACAGCAGGTCTGGGGACAGGACACCCTGGTTGTCCAACAACAGCTGAGTTGCAGACTGGACGTCTCCTCCAGACAACCTGAGGGCCGCTTCAGCCGGGGCCCTCTGGAACCCCAGGTACAGCAGCTGGAGGACAGGGGACAGACGGGGGACAGACAGGTTAGGGGACAGCAGCTGGAGGACAGGGGACAGACGAGGGACATCTCTGACTGGAGGACATCAGTTGGACAGAGAGACAGTACCTGCTCCACCTTCTCTGGACAGACAGCGTCCTGTGGGGACGTCTGGGACGAGTCCAGCAGGATCTGGGGACAGACAGAAAGCGGTCAGGCGTTCGTCGGGTCCAGGTTCTGTCCCAAGGCCCGGCGGGTCGGGGACAGACCGCGGACGCCTTGTCCACGTCCCCCTGGGCGCGGTGCAGCGCTCTGGCCGCGTCCGTCCTGGAGAAGCCCAGCTCCACCAGCCGGGAGACGTCCTCCATCCTCGTCCTCCGCCGCTGGCGCTCCTTCTGCTGCTGGTCCTCACGCTCCTGGACCAAACAGGACCGGGTCAGAACCAGAGAGGACCGGTTCTCCTGGTACCGTATCAGAACCCTACCTGGCGCCGGTTGCTGATGAGGACGGCGGCCGCCTGCAGGTCTCCTCCACAGGCCCGCAGGCCCAACCGGGCCTCCCGCTCAGAGAAGCCCAGAACCAGCAGCTGGTCCATCTTCTCCGAGTCCGGAACCAGACGGCCATACAGGTCCTCCACCTGAGACGAGACGGGCCGTCGGGTCAGAACCAGCACAGAGACTGGAACCACAGAGAGCTGCTGGGGCCTTTAGAGGACCAGGGGACCCATCTGGACCTTCAGCGGAACCACCTGGACCCATCCAAACCCACCTTGGCCAGCAGAACCCGGGCCTGGCGGTCGTTTCCCTCCAGGAAGGACAGCAGGCTCTGCAGCAGGTACAGACGCAGGAACAGGACTTCCTCTCGTCCCGTGTTGCCCTGGAAACAGACACTCGTTCAGCAGTGGCTCCCCCCAGTGGCGGCGGCCGGTGCGTGCGGCGGCTCCCGGACCTTGATCATCAGCAGGCGCTGCTGCTGCTCGCCGTAGCAGCGCAGGAAGCAGTCCTCGGCGCGCTGCAGCCGGCTGCGCCCGTCCTCCAGGCAGGACAGCGCCTCCAGGGCCCGGTAGCACCACACGATGTCCAGCTGCAGGACGGCGTAATTGTCCACAGAGCCCAGCATCGCCGAGCCGCACCGACTGCAGGACGGCGAGGTGTGAACAGAGCTTTTATTGTGAAAGGTGCAGGGGGCGGGGCTTCCTACCTGAAGTGCTGGTCGGCCTGCAGCAGGTGGCAGAGGGCGGAGTCAAACTGCCTCCTCTTCATCAGAGAGCGGCCCTTCTCATGGAACCCCATGGCCAGGATCAGAGCCTGGAGACAGGGGCCGTTATGGACCGGGTCGGGCCAGAACCAGAACCGGGCTCAACACCAGAACCTGAGCAGGTAACGGGGCCAGGCAGGGAGCTGGTCCTAACTTGGACTGGACCATCTCAGCAGTAATTATTCTCGACTGATTCCAAAGAGCTGAACCAAAAAGCTGTTAGCTTAGCACAGCTAACATTTGGGATTAGTACTTTAGCATTAGCTTCTACCAACACCATATTGATATAGTACTTTAGCATTAGCTTTCAGTAATACTATGTTAATATTAGCATGTTTGTAGCTTTAGCACGAGTAATGTTAGTGCATTAGCATTAGCACAGCTAGCTCTTCAGTTAGCGGTGAGATTCCCAGTGAAACCAGTACAGAACCAGATCTTCATCCTGCTGTGGTTCTGGTATCAAACCTTCAGCCAGAATGCAGAGAACCTGTGAAGGGTTCTGACCGGTTCTGGTCCTGAAGTTCTGAACGGTTCTGAAGGGGTCTGACTGGTTCTGGTTCTGAGTGGTTCTGATGTCTGGACCGAGCCTCACCTTCTTCTCGTCTTGCGGGATCTTCAGCGGGTTTCCTTTCTGGTCGGCGATCTCCAGGAAGGGCGTGGTCTCTGGATCCTCGCTGCCGTCTGACACACACAACATCCATGAAGGTCAGGAGCCGGCCGACCTTTGACCCGGCCCGACCCGGACCCACCTCTCTCCGACAGGATCTGGAAGCCTTTCTGGGTGCGCTGCAGGCTCTGGCTCTGGCTCTTCTGCTCGTCCTCCTCCCTGCTGACCTGCTCGGCGTCGCTGACCTTCAGCACCATGACCTTGCTGTGGTTCTTCACGCCCTGCTCGTCCAGTCGCCGGTCTGCAGACAGAGGAGGCGGGTCAGAACCGCCCGCTCCTCTGACGGCTGCAGACCAGTTATTACAGACATTATTAATTATGATGCATGTTTTAGTCAAAAAGAAAATGAACTGGGTCGATCACACCTGGAATGTCAGGAAGAACTACGGATTTGGAAAGATGAGGATGTGGATAATTACTGGAAACTCTCATACGAGATCAGCACCAACCAAACAACAGATTGGACTGGTAGAGAAGTCTACAGACCGACCGAGTATAGATGAACCCGACCAGTGAGAGGGTTTCTGTGGTGAGAACATGAACCAGTTTAAACTGCAGGTGCATTGAGAACCATCAACATCAGCCCAAATAAACAGAAACAGAATCTGTTGATCTGTTTTTGTTACTTTTCCCAACATAGCTGGTGCCCGACGTTGCCATGGTAACCAATAATCTTAACTCGGTCTGAAGCGTTATTCTCAGTAAATTAATATTTAGCAGGATGATTTCAGCTTTACACAGGCGGCGGTACCGACCGGGCTGCAGGGTTCTGCCGTTCAGGATCAGCTTGATGTGCTTCAGGCTGAAATCCTCCGCGATCCTGCAGGAACACAAACAGCCTCAGAGTGGAGGGCGGGGCTATGACATCACCACCAGGTGAGGCGACCGTACCTGTCCACCAGCTGCTGCAGCGGAACGTCCAGCCGAGTCTCCAGGTGAGTCTTTGTCTTCGAACCCTGGAAGCAGAAGCAGAACCTCAGTCCAAACCACCAGCTCCACCTTGACTCCTCCCACCAGCTCCACCCTGACTCCTCCCACCAGCTCCACCCTGACTCCTCCCACCAGCTCCACCCTGATTCCTCCCACCTGACTCCTCCCACCAGCTCAACTCTGACTCCTCCCACCTGACTCCTCCCACCAGCTCCACCCTGACTCCTCCCACCAGGGGAAAATGCCCTCCTGACCTTCTTGGCCTCTCTGGGCAGCAGCAGCTCCAGCGTCGCCACGCTGGTCTCCCTGAAGGTCCGGTTGCCTTTCCCTCTGGCCACCGCCTGAGCCCGGATGGACTCCAGAGCGCCCCCTACCTCCTCCGCGGACAGGCCCAGGAGCGGGGCGTAGTGCTGCGCCAGCTCCTGGAGGACAGAACATCAGATCGAGACGCTGCTTTAAGCCACCAGGAGCCACATTTAATTCACCTGTTTCACTTAATCTACGGAAGACTTTCACTGCCAGAATCTGGAGATAAACTGAGGAGCAGAATCAGGATTGAACAAAAAAAAAGCTGTCAAAACAAGAGGAAGCCTGTAAGAGCAAAATAAAAAATCTCTCTAAAATGAGAAGGTTTTTTGTTAAACCGATATAAAACTCAACCTTGAGGAATTTCCTCATTAAAGCAAGTTATGAGACGAGAAACTTTAACATTATAAGTTGAGTTTTAAATCGTCACCTTAAAATCGTGACTCAAGTTAAGTTTGAAAAAGAAAAATGACTTAGGCCATCATTTAGGAAGGGGAAGATATTATTTTATAAAACAAGACTTTCTCGTTATATTAAAACAAAAAACTCATTAAAATGAGACTAATTTTAATGATCTTTGCTACTGAATTTATATCCAATCTCTGGCAGTTTGTTGTTTCTCCAGATCAAACTGTTCTCTGATCTGCAGCTGCTGTTAATCCTCCTCATCCTGTAAACCCTTCAGGTGTTTCCTCAGGCTGACCCAGCTCCGTGTTTCCCTGCTCGGCTCCTCCAGACTTTCTGCCTGCAGGTTTCAGGTGTTTCCTGCTACAGCCCAGATGATTTCAACTGGCAGCTGGTTGCTGAGCTGCAATCAGGTGAATAATCAGGCGTCTTAAAGCAGGGGAACCTCTAAAATACGCAGGGCAGTGAGTCTGGAGGACCAGGGTTGGGAAAACCAACCTATAGACTCTGTGGAGACATTCTCCTTCAGCCAATCAGAGCGCAGTCTCACTCCGACCCACCTGCAGGTGCACGGCGCTCGGTTGGTCGTCCTCCTGGGTGAACGGAGGATTCCACAGCTGAACTTTCTCCTGCTTCAGCAGGTTCTTCAGCTTGGCCTGGAGGTTCTGCTCCGCCATGCTGTCTGTAACGACCAAGGACAGGAAGACAGCCACAGGACAGGAAGTCGATCAGAGGACAGGAAACCACAGGATAGGAAGTAGACCAAAG
>NW_006800343.1:278849-280332 GCF_000485575.1 Poecilia formosa
GGACAGGAAACCACAGGATAGGAAGTAGACCAAAGGACAGGAAGTCGACCAGAGGACAGGAAACCACAGGATAGGAAGTAGACCAAAGGACAGGAAGTCGACCAGAGGACAGGAAACCACAGGACAGGAAGTAGACCAAAGGACAGGAAGTCGACCAGAGGACAGGAAACCACAGGACAGGAAGTAGACCAAAGGACAGGAAGTCGACCAGAGGACAGGAAACCAAAGGACAGGAAGTAGACCAGAGGACAGGGATTCCCGTCTTGTCCGGAAACCTGTTCACTTTCAACGGACTGAATCAGATCAGAGCAGTCAGAAGGTCCAGAATCATTCACAGTAAAAAGCAGACGTTTTCCCTGATCTCTGAGGGTCATAATCATCAGGTCAGAGGTCAGAAAGGTGGGAATACTTTAGAATAAAAGCTGAAGGAAGTAAAAACTTAAAAGAAATTAAAAAAAAAAACTAACAATGAAAATTGAAGCTTTCTAACCAGCCTGATAGTAAACTAACCTTTCAAACTTGACAGTAATAATCAATGAAACTAATAAATGGTATCTAATATTTCTGATCTGAGACAGATGGTTCTATAAAATGATTATTTTTATGATTCAAAGCTGCTAACGCGTATTTAATCTCCTTTTTGTTATCATAATTCATCATCATATCTGATATAATCTTTAATCATCTGAATAAAGTTTTGGTCCAAAACCAACAAAGATGATAAACAAAACAAAGCTTTTATTTTGAAGGCTGCAGCTAGAATCGACGTTTTCCATTTGCATTGTGGGAAACGTAGTCCTCCACGTTCAGGATCACCGTACCGGATCAGAACCAGAAACCAAGATCGAAAACTTTTACTGAGTCTGACTTTAAGATTGAACAGGAAATGACGTCATTTCCATCACGTCAACACACAGACTTTACTCCAATAGCTCTCGTGTTAATTAGCAACACATTCTTCACTTTCAGGGTTAAACTTTAGGTTTTATTTAAACTCTTAGCAACGTGAGAGTTCTCTCCGAACCGGAACCGGATACAAATGAAAATATTTCATAAAAACAGCTGATTATTTATCTCCAGAGTCACAGAGACGCTTCTACTCAGCAGCTAGCAGGTTGTTAATAATTTGTGGGTCAGGAGGCTGACCTCTGACTTCAGGGTTACCTCGCAGATAACGACGAGTCGCTGACTTCGAGCTGAGGGATCCGAAACACCTGGAAGATCCCCAGACCTCACGCTCCACGACGGAGATATTTTCATGGAGCTGCAGAGGGGAACAAACTGCGAGAGGTCTCACTCTGAGCGGCTTTACATAACCCGCTGCTCAGAAAGTGGCGGAGAAGCTGCGGCACAGAAAGACCAAGGCATCTCAAAAAGCAGAGACGATCGTTGTACAAAGTGGGTAGTGGCCTACGATGGTCAAAAAGCGCGACGAGTTTAAAAAAGCGGATTGAAAACGCAGCAAAGACAGCAAAGATATATA
>NW_006800343.1:281494-286440 GCF_000485575.1 Poecilia formosa
AGAAACCTGTTAATCACCCAGAGATACAATCCAGGTGTGGCAGAAGGGAAACACCTAAAACATGCAGGACAGGGGGGCTGAGGACCAGGGTGGAGAAACACTGGTTTAACCAGTAATAGTAATTCAGGAAGGAGGTGGAGGAGATTGATTGTTTCCACAGATTATCTGTCTCATAAACTGCTACATCATGACAGCTTTAACAAATATGGAGAAAACATATTTTTTATTAAAGTTATACTGCAGCTTGCATAAATGCAGCTACATAGCATTTTTAGAAGTCTGGATTGCTTTATGTGTATTTTGCTCGTTGCTTTTGACTTTTGCTCATGGGGAGACATTTCAGTATCTAAAACTAGTAGAAAAAATGTAAGCAACCTACTTGCATACTGGATGTGGACTGTTGGATGTTAAATTCATGAGCAGTAAATATTGTGCTAATTATCAATATTGAACCACAGAAAGCAAGGCAGATGCAGCCTTTAAAATTGTGACGCTTTTTATGGGTCAAGCAGACTCAGAAAATTGTAACAGCAACTGGTCAGGGGGGCCCAATCTAAATTTTTTGTCAGGGGGCCCATGATTCCTGGTGGCGCCCCTGATCATCAGAACCAGTCTGTTTCTGGAAATATTTCATTACGTCACCAGAACTGGTCCGGTTCCGGTTCTGGAGACATTTCTTTACATCATGTTTGAAACAGAAACATGAGACCAATCAGCAGCTTCTATCTGGGCTTGGTTCTGTTCAGGTTCAGAGGAGAATGAAGAACAGAAACAGGAGGTTTCTGTTAGTTCTGACGGGTTCTGGACCCGTCAGAACCTCTGGAGGACGGGTACAGGCCCAGCCTCCTGGCAGCTTCAGAGATCCTTAGGGTTCTCCTGCTGGGGAACGGGTAGTGGTTCTGAAGGGCCCCGGACCCACCTCCTGGGTTCTGATTCTGGTCCTGCTTCAGGTCCTGGTCCTGGTTCTGGTTCTGGTCCAGGCTGGCGCAGCGTTTGGTGAAGCCTCCTCTGGACCAGGCAGAACCAGAACCAGTGTCTGTGGGTGGGGCCTGTGAGGATGAGGAGCAGGAACATCTGGGGATGAAGAACAGAGGTCCAGATCAGAGGCGGATCGGGTCGGAACCAGAACCAGCTGGAGGCGGTTCTGGACCTGCAGCGGCTCTGCTCCGTTTCCATGGCGACAGCAGGGTTGTGCCGGTGCAGGTCCAGGTGAACGCGCCACGAGTCCGACATCTTCGGGTCAGGAGGAGAGGGGCTGGCTGGTTGCCATGACGACGTCCAACCCTGAGCAACAGGTACAATGCTGACGACATCCAGGAGGTCAGAGGAGCCTGGAGACACGAAACACAGAGATTAGATAATCTGATCCATAATCTGATCGTTCCTGGTCAACTGCAGTGTATCCATTAGCTTAGGTAGGGATAGGGTTAGTGCCTAATCCCCCTTTGAGGAGGGCAGGGAGGGTGGTTCACTCAGGCACCAAACAAGCTAGGACCGCTAAGCTGGAAATGCTAGGCTAGGACCGCTAAGCTAGGACTGCTAGGCTAAACTAGGACCACATCTGGTAGAACCTTTTCTGTTTCCTGTTCAGATCCCAGATCAGACTGGGTGCTGACTGATCATCTGCAGTGGAAACGCTGCTGTGATCTTTGACATGGTTTGATTTGTTATTTATCGTGTTTTTATGTTTCTGTGGATCTGATGTCTGTTGGATAAATCAGCTGTTGGACAAAGTGGAAGAGACACAGAGAGGACAGAGAGGACACATGTCCATCAGCTGGAGACGCCACTAAGCAGAAGCTGTTAAAGAACCAAACCCAGAATCTACCTGTCTCCTCACCTGTCCTCAGCAGGTGAAGCTCTGTCCTCTGCCGGTCTTTCCACATCCTGTACTGCTGTCTCAGCGCAGACACGTCCATCTTCATCTTCCTCCTCTTCCTCCTCCTGGTTCCGGCTCCCTGCAGGAACACCTGGCCACGCCCCCTCAGACTCCCTTCTCTCTCGCTCTCCGCCTGTCTCTTTAAAGCTCTCCGCCCTGCCCCTAGCGCTCAGTGCGCATGCGCCTGTCCTCAGCATGGCAGCAGCGGAACCGGACTCTCCTCTCTACCTGGGCCTGGACTTCAGCACCCAGCAGGTAAAAGCAGAACCTCACCGGACTCGGTCCACCTGCAGGTTCCGGGAGACGCGCGTGTTTACGTAGGCGCGTGCATGTGCGTGGACGGAAGCTTACTGCGCAGACGCAGATCTAAAGTGCAGAGCGTCGGTGCCACAGATGTTTGTTTATGAGAAGCACGCGGAGGTTTGTTTATACCGGAAGTGATGAGGTTCACTTTGAGTCTCGTGCAGAGTCCAGCTCAGATTGGAGAACCTGTTCCGTGAAGAACTACTGGTTCTGACCCGAATGGACATTAACTATACAGTATCTGTTAACTAAAGAACAAGCAGAACCAGAACCTGTGGGAGGTCAAAGTTCACCCAGCAGAGTTCTGTCTGGTTTGATCAGGTTTAATCTTTGAACCCGCTGCGGTTCTGACCTAGCAGAATTCACTGACCCAAAGAGGATTCTGAACTTTGACCTGCAGCAGTCAAAGTGATCAGGGTCCAGTCGGGTCGGACCGCCCTGATACTGATAATCCAACGTGGCGGCGGCAGGAATCCAGTCAGACTCAGACGTTTATTTTTGTAGCGGCTAGAAAATTTCGAATCTGCTTTAAAACTTTTACATTGTTACCTTATGATAAACTGAGGCTTATTTTAGTCTGTTGATGTTTATATGANGCTAGGCTAGGACTGCTAGGCTAGGACTACTAGGCTAGGACTACTAGGCTAGGACCGCTAAGCTAGGACTACTAGGCTAGGACCGCTAAGCGAGGACCGCTAAGCTGGAAATGCTAGTCTAGGACCGCTAAGCTAGGACTGCTAGGCTAGGACTGCTAAGCTAGGACCATTAAAGTAGGACCGCTAGGCTAGGACCGCTAAGCTAGGACCGCTAGGCTAGGACCGCTAGGCTAGGACTGCTAGGCTAGGACTACTAGGCTAGGACTACTAGGCTAGGACCACTAAGCTAGGACCGCTAGGCTAGGACCACTAAGCTAGGACCGCTAGGCTAGGACTGCTAGGCTAGGACTACTAGGCTAGGACCGCTAAGCGAGGACCGCTAGGCTAGGACCGCTAAGCTAGGACCGCTAGGCTAGGACCGCTAGGCTAGGACCGCTAAGCTAGGACTGCTAGGCTAGGACTACTAGGCTAGGACTGCTAACCGAGGACCGCTAAGCTGGAAATGATAGTCTAGGACCGCTAAGCTAGGACTGCTAGGCTAGGACTACTAGGCTAGGACCGCTAAGCGAGGACCGCTAAGCTAGGACTGCTAGGCTAGGACTACTAAGCTAGGACCACTAAAGTAGGACCGCTAGGCTAGGACCGCTAAGCTAGGACCGCTAGGCTAGGACCGCTAGGCTAGGACCGCTAAGCTAGGACCGCTAGGCTAGGACCGCTAGGCTAGGACTGCTAGGCTAGGACTGCTAGGCTAGGACTACTAGGCTAGGACCGCTAAGCTAGGACCGCTAGGCTAGGACCGCTAGGCTAGGACTGCTAGGCTAGGACCGCTAAGTGAGGACTGCTAGGCTAGGACCACTAAAGTAGGACTGCTAGGCTAGGACCGCTAAGCTAGGACTGCTAGGCTAGGACCACATCTGGTAGAACCTTTTCTGTTTCCTGTTCAGATCCCAGATCAGACTGGGTGCTGACTGATCATTCTCAGGTGAAACGCTGCTGTGATCTTTGACACGGTTTGATTTGTTATTTATCGTGTTTTTATGTTTCTGTGGATCTGGAGTCTGTTGGATAAATCAGCTGTTGGACAAAGTGGAAGAGACACAGAGAGGACAGAGAGGACACATGTCCATCAGCTGGAGACGCCACTAAGCAGAAGCTGTTAAAGAACCAAACCCAGAATCTACCTGTCTCCTCACCTGTCCTCAGCAGGTGAAGCTCTGTCCTCTGCCGGTCTTTCCACATCCTGTACTGCTGTCTCAGCGCAGACACGTCCATCTTCATCTTCCTCCTCTTCCTCCTCCTGGTTCCGGCTCCCTGCAGGAACACCTGGCCACGCCCCCTCAGACTCCCTTCTCTCTCGCTCTCCGCCTGTCTCTTTAAAGCTCTCCGCCCTGCCCCTAGCGCTCAGTGCGCATGCGCCTGTCCTCAGCATGGCAGCAGCGGAACCGGACTCTCCTCTCTACCTGGGCCTGGACTTCAGCACCCAGCAGGTAAAAGCAGAACCTCACCGGACTCGGTCCACCTGCAGGTTCCGGGAGACGCGCGTGTTTACGTAGGCGCGTGCATGTGCGTGGACGGAAGCTTACTGCGCAGACGCAGATCTAAAGTGCAGAGCGTCGGTGCCACAGATGTTTGTTTATGAGAAGCACGCGGAGGTTTGTTTATACCGGAAGTGATGAGGTTCACTTTGAGTCTCGTGCAGAGTCCAGCTCAGATTGGAGAACCTGTTCCGTGAAGAACTACTGGTTCTGACCCGAATGGACATTAACTATACAGTATCTGTTAACTAAAGAACAAGCAGAACCAGAACCTGTGGGAGGTCAAAGTTCACCCAGCAGAGTTCTGTCTGGTTTGATCAGGTTTAATCTTTGAACCCGCTGCGGTTCTGACCTAGCAGAATTCACTGACCCAAAGAGGATTCTGAACTTTGACCTGCAGCAGTCAAAGTGATCAGGGTCCAGTCGGGTCGGACCGCCCTGATACTGATAATCCAACGTGGCGGCGGCAGGAATCCAGTCAGACTCAGACGTTTATTTTTGTAGCGGCTAGAAAATTTCGAATCTGCTTTAAAACTTTTACATTGTTACCTTATGATAAACTGAGGCTTATTTTAGTCTGTTGATGTTTATATGAGTAACCTGGGAGTAGAGATGACCTCTGACCTGAGCCTC
>NW_006800343.1:287306-291397 GCF_000485575.1 Poecilia formosa
AGTTCTACACCACCTGGTTCTACACCACCCAGTTCTACACCACCTGGTTCTACACCACCCGGTTTTAAAGTCCTTAAACTGGATCCCTGTAGCTCAGACAATACCATAATATTGTAATCACTGAACAGTTTTTGCTCCACAATAAGTTAAAAATCTGCAGCTGCTCTGTCGACCTGCAGATCTGTTTCTGCTTCTGGTTTTTGTTCTTGTTCTGGTTCTGGTTCTGCTCTGCATCAGAACCAGAACCAAACATGGAGAAGCAGCATTCAGCTTCTATGCACCACAGATCTGGAACAAACTTCCAGGAAACTGAAAAACAGCTGAAACCCTGAGCTCCTCTAAATCCAGACTAAACCAGCTATTAGAGCTGCTTTAGAAACCTAATCAATGAAACAATAATCAATAATCTGATGTGTGATGTTGTTCGTTGTGTCTCTATGATTTTGTGCTTTTCTGATGTAAAGCTCTTTGAAATGTCTTTTTGCTGAAATGTGCTACAGATAAAATTTGATTGATTCATAAAATCTTCGGTGCTGAAGGAAGTTTTGCGTTTTTAACTTCTGACATGTTGGAATGAAAATATGCTAATGCAGGGTTTCCCCCAGAAAACTTGCTCAGCCTGGTGGTCGGGATGCCGAGGCGGTCCACCGTGTTTTTGTATTAAAAGATGTTAAGGTGACAGGAAATTGAAAAATATCATTATATGTTACGGGAAAACTTCGCCAGTGAAACACCACTTAAACCCACAACTAGTCTTTAAAACAACAAATCAAAATATACAATTAAAATGAATATCAATTATTTGCACTTTTGTTTAATCCAAATTAAGTTAGCAGCTCCATCAGGCCCACAGGGCTTCTACTTCCCCTCTCTCAGATTAAATCCAACACATCTGGTAGAGGTGCTGATGTTTTTAACAACAAAAGGGGCCCCTAAATCAGATTCTGCTCCAGGCCTCATGCAGCCTTGGACCGGCCCTGCATGATGAGGTAATCTACTGCACTACGCAGAGATGCGCAACAAACGGGAGATTTAATTCAATGCTGCTAATGTGGCTTTAGTAGCTCCTCCATTTCGTGTCTGTTGAGTTTTTAATAAGCGTCACAGAAAATATTCTGGTTGGTCGAGTTTATGGGACGAGTTTCTCAGATCTCCGTGCGGCAGCACGCAGTAACTCTAAGTAGACAACGCATTTGATATGGTTTGATGCTTTGAGTAACCGGAAAAATACTAAAAATAATAATAATATAATATAAAATCAGCGTGATGCGTTACAGACAGGACAGTGCGAAAGCTCCTCACCAGGCTGAACCTGCATGATCAGGTTAGCGTTGGTTCCTTAACTAACACACCGGCCAACCGGGAACACATAGATGAACTTGATCAGTGCAGGTGCTGGGCAGCGTGTTGAGATGGAAAAGCCGCACAAAATTCTTTGTTCACAAATATAAATCATTCTCATTGCTCGCTCAACACACCTCTGAAAGCGACTACAAATTAATCCTGCAGTTCACGTAGAGCTGCACAACCAGAGCTAACCAGAGTGGTGTTTAAAGTCCTACCTTGATCAAAAACTCTGGAAAGAATCATAATTCCTCACAGGGGGTTGATGTAAATATCCATACAGGTCAGCCTGTGTCCAGTTTGAGTGACAGGAGGCGCGCAGGATCCGCGCTGAGGTAAACTTAATCCAGCTACTGCAGCGCAGAGGCGCCAGCGGTGTGATTGGTCCGGCTTTAAATGCAAACCATAAGGCTACCTTAAACATATCTTTTAGGAATAAATCTGCTCCGCAAGTGCAGTGAAGCGCTCAGAGCAACAGAGGCGCTAGCAATCCGGCTTAAAAAAAGAAAGAAAGAAAAAAAAAACGTTTTTTTTTTTTTAATTATTAGTTTCCTAAAAACATAAACAAGAAAGGCTTAGCCATCCTTAGTAAAGGATGGCGGTCCTCGCCGCAGCCACCCTTTACTTAGCGGCGCTAGTAAAAGATGGCGGGCGCCAGGCCTATAATACACTGGGCGAAACCCTGTAATGTTTACATTATTAATTATAGCTAATTATGGCTCTGCTGACATTTATCTCAAATATACATGCAAACAATAAAGATCAAAAATTGTTGTTGCATATATTATGTTAGCATGCTATCTCTAAAGTTGTGTCTTTATTAAATATTAGCAATGATATACTGTTAATGTTAACGTTCTAAAAGCTAATTGTTGTGAATTCATTTAGCATTTGGATTTTAAAATTAGCATTAGCTTTCCTACATTCACCTCCTACGTCAGGTTTACATAGCCATAGCATGCTAATTTTAGCAGTACTGTTAGCATATTAACATTGACTTTTTTGGATTTTAACTCAAAGGTCTGATGTAGTCCTTTATCCCAGCTTCACCACTCTGAACGAGTCAGCAGTTCATGAACTGCTTAAAGCTGTGTGTTAGTGGAGGGAAGCAGCTGAAGGTCAGTCCTGTAAGCCCCAGCCCCAGTGCCTACAGGTGGGCTGGGCCAGTAATGGGTGTGTTGGTTGTGCAGCTGAAGGCAGTGGCCATCGATGGAGACCTGGGCCCGGTCCATCAGGACAGCGTGCAGTTCGACTCAGAGCTACCCGAGTTCAGGTAACATCCAGCAGCTTTTGTTCTGAAAGGGTGTTGCCGAGGCTTTTATTCTGAAAAGCGTCTTTGTTCAGGACTCATGGAGGAGTTCACATCCATCCTGACGGGCTGACGGTCACCTCACCTGTGCTCATGTGGGTCAAGGTGAGATGGTTGACCTGGAGCTGAACTGAGATCAGCTGACCTGGATCATTCTGCCTCCTGATTGGCTGTCTGTCTCTCAGGCTCTGGACCTGCTGCTGGACAGGATGAAGGCGGCGGGATTTGGGTTCTCCCGGGTCCGGGCACTGTCCGGTTCCGGCCAGGTGAGTTTCTGTGTTCTGCTGGGAGTGGGTTCTCCAGAACCGGTCCAGAACCCTTCCTCTTTCTCTTCCTCCTCAGCAACATGGTGCCGTGTTCTGGAGGACTGGAGCGGCTCGGACTCTGACCCAGCTGGACCCGGGTCAGAACCTGCACCAGCAGCTGACGGTGTGTGTGTGTCCTTGTGTGTGTGTGTGTATGTCATGATGGAGTGTGTGTGTGTCCTGACGGTGTGTGTGTGTGTGTGTGTCCTCAGGACAGCTTCTCAGTCCAGGACAGTCCCGTGTGGATGGACTCCAGCAGCGGGCTGCAGTGTGATGCCCTGCAGGAGGCAGCAGGGGGCGCCATGAGGCTGGCAGACATCACTGGATCCCGAGCCTATGAGGTTCACCTGTCCACCTGTCTGTGTTTCTGCTGGTCTGTCTCTCTGTCTGAAGGACATGTCCATGTCCTCCTGCAGCGCTTCACAGGAAACCAGATCTCCAAAGTGCGGCAGACCCGACCGGACCAGTTCCAGGACACTGAGGTCAGAGCTACAGCAGTAGGCCCCGCCCCTTTAGGTCCCGCCCCTTTAGGTCAGGTGTTGTCTTCCTGTCTCATGTCCCCTTTTGTTTTCAGAGGATCTCATTGGTCAGCAGCTTCGGGGCGTCTCTCTTCCTGGGTCGCTACGCTGCCATCGACTACAGCGACGGTACTATCTGACCTCTGACCTCTGGTTGCTCGCATGACCAGAAAGCTTCTCTGATTGGTCCATCAGGTTCTGGGATGAATCTGTTGGACATCCGGGACAGGATGTGGTCTCAGATCTGCCTGGACGCGACGGCAACGAACCTGAAGCGCCTGCTGGGAGAGCCGTGTCCGTCCACTGCTGTCCTGGTAACTGGGTTAACTGGTTTACTGCTCTTTACTGGTTCCTTCCTGTCCCTACTGGTCCTTCTTGGTGTTGCAGGGCCCCGTTTCGTCCTTTCTGCAGCATCGCTATGGTTTCTCTGGGAGCTGCAGCATTGTGGCGTTCACTGGAGACAACCCAGGTGGGTCAGAGCAGGATGACTCAAACAGCAGGGGGCAGCGCAGGGACAGCTAGGAACAGTAGGGGGCGCTGCAGGGGCAGCAGGGGGCAGCGCAGGGACAGCAGGGGGCGCTGCAGGGGCAGCAGGGGGCAGCTAGGAACAGCAGG
>NW_006800343.1:292724-305783 GCF_000485575.1 Poecilia formosa
GCAGGGGGCGCTGCAGGAACAGCAGGGGGCGCTGCAGGAACAGCAGGGGGCGCTGCTCTAATCTCTTCTAACTCGCACAGAGAAATTATGACATTTAATGATTTAATATATTTTATTGGAAATGAAAAAAAAAAAAAATCTGAAATTAAATCTGAACAAGAAACATTACAGATTAATTTAAAATATAAAAAATGAGCAAAACTAAACCTGAATAATGTTTGAGGGTTCAGCAGGGTTCTGGTTCTGCTGGAGAACCGGAGAACTCAGCAGAATCTCCAGAACAGAACCTCCTGCTGACGTCTTCGTTTCTCCTTCTCTTTCTCAGCGTCTCTGGCAGGAATGTGTCTCCATCAAGGGGACATCGCGGTGAGTCCAGGCTGTCCTCCATGTCTCCGTCCTCCGTGTCTCTGAGTCCTCTCTCTCTCCAGGTCAGTCTGGGGACAAGCGACACGCTCTTCCTGTCCCTCTCTGAGCCGCGTCCGTCCCTGGAGGGACACGTCTTCTGCAACCCGGTGGAGCCCGACGGCTTCATGGCTCTCCTGTGGTAGGCTGCGTCCTCAGGCTGATGCTGCCCCCACTGGCCCTTCACAATAAAAGCCTGTGTCTGTCCCCCAGCTTTAAGAATGGCTCTCTGACCCGGGAACGAGTCCGGGACCGCTGCTGCTCCGGGTCCTGGGACGTTTTCTCCCAGGCGCTGGACGGGACACCGCTGGGGAACCACGGCAACATTGGTGGACACGCCGCCCTCTGTCCTCCCCTCGTGTCCCCCTGCTGTCCTCTCTGATGTCTCTCTGTTCCTCCAGGCTTTTATTTTGACACCATGGAGATCACGCCTCCCGCCGTTGGTCTGCATCGCTTTGACGCCAACGACCGCCAGGTCAGACAGGAAGTCCCGCCCCCTGCTGTCCCTCACCTGTCCTCCTGTCCCTCACCTGTCCTCCTGTCCCTCACCTGTCCCCAGGTGTCCTCCTGGAGTCCAGAGCTGGAGGTCCGGGCTCTGGTGGAGGGACAGTTTCTGTCCCGCCGGCTCCACGCTGAGAGACTCGGATACTCCATCGGTAGGACGAGTCTCTGTCTCATGTCTCCTGATGTCCCGGCCTGATCAGAACCAGAACCGGTACTGTTCTGTTTGTGTTTCAGGGTCCGGCACTCGGGTTCTGGCCACCGGTGGCGCTTCGGCCAACAGGCAGATCCTGCAGGTGGGTTCTCCAGGTTCTGCTGGAGGTTCTGGTATCCAGATGGACCCGGTTCTAACCGCTGAGGTTCTGGTTCTGTTCAGGTTCTGTCCGACGTCTTCAACGCTCCGGTTTACACCATCGACCTGTCGGACTCTGCCTGCTTAGGCTCTGCCTACCGAGCTCTCCATGGTAACCATAGCAACGGCACTACAGCGAATCCAACTTCCTGATTGGTCAACAACATGATCCGTAACAGGAAATGATGTCATGGTCCAGTTTTTATCTGAGGTGCTACAGTGTCTGGAGCGGCCGCCAGGGGGCAGCAGTTCATTTTAGCACATGAGACGGAAGCTGATTTATTCAGATTAAAAGGCGTTGGGCTCTTTGCGCGTCAGCTTCCCGTTTGGGGAAACGCGGCTCGGTCGCTTCAGTCAGTTGAAAATGTCATTTTACTCTCGGAGCTGCAGGGCTTGGCCAAGGTAACGATGATAAACATCGATCCAAAGCCCAACAAGCGGGAGAAAGGTTTAAGATGGGGTCTGACACGAAGGTGAGTTTTACTTTCTTTAAACTTTGTGGCCAACATTAACTTTAGCTTATGCTAGTAGGCAATATTCTCGGACATTTTTCTTGTAAAAATTTGCTATTTAAGTATTTAAACATTTTAATCCATTCTAACGGACAATGTTTTTACCTTATTTTGTACTTATTTTCTAGTATATTATGTGTTTATTGTCGTTGGTGTCAAACAGAGACCAAGTAACGGGGCATGGAAACAACTCAGGAGGCTCCTTTAGTCACCATCCGTCTCCTCCGGTAGTTTTAAGAAGCTGATCCGGAGTGAAGGCTGCAAACTTTGCTGTTAGCTTTAACTGTTAGCGACGGATATTTACAAGCCACCATCTTCTTAATTCAGGATTGTTTGGAAATTAATGAAAACTTAAAGCCCATTACATTTGGAAGACAACAATGTTCATAGTGTTGCTTTATTTGCGTCTGAAACGTCTTTCCTAGTTGTGACGGTAACTCAAAGCGGAAACCAGCAAGCTGCATTTCGCTCATGCGGATGTGACGTCAGCGCCGTATGTCCAAAGAGCCCTTGTGAAAATAAATTAGAAATTTAGAAATAAATTAGAAAATAATTTAGAAAAAAAATACTTTTGATAAAAATTTTGACAGGAAGTGGAGGATGATCGTTTTTAACTTCTTCACAGGCTTTTAATGAGGTTTTTATTAAATGGAAACTTTAATCATGAAATTGTTTTTTATTTCGACTTCAGTTGGGTCATGTGACTGAAACTCTGCCGTCTGATTGGCTGTTCCAGGTTTAGTGGCCGATTCCGGAGTCTCCTTCCTGGACCTGCTGAGGAACGCTCCAGAACCTCAGCAGGTGTGCCGCCCGCACCGCAGCGCTCCACAGGTCAGCCGCCAGGCGACGGTGGAAAACCAGTTAACAGCTGGTGTAACAACTCATTAGACCAGCTGTTAACTGGTTGAAACCTTAGAAAACCAGTAAACACGACCAGTTATCACCTGTCCTTCACCCCAGGCCCAGCTGGGAGCTCAGGTGTGTGAAGCCCCGCCTCCTGAAGCTGCGGGGTGGGGCTTCTGGTAAAGCTGGTATCTGTGGAGCAGCTGATTGGCTCTGACCTCACAGGTAAACAGGAAGTGGCATTCTTCTTCTTCTCCTCCAGGTTTACGACCCGATGTTGAGGCGCTTCGCTGAGCTGGAGCAGAAGGTTCTGGAGAAGAGCCGCTTCTGAGACTGGCCGGCCAATCAGGAGGCTGCGTTGGACCTCCTGGTTACTCTGGTGACTGGTTCTGCTCTGACTGGACGGATCTGATGGTTCTGGATCCTCCGGAGGGAAACGGGTCAAACTGATTTCTGTCGTTTCTAGTTTCTAATAATAAAATCAAATTAAAAACATCTCAGGTTCTGACCTGGTTCTGTTGTTTACTATAGATTATAATCTACAATCATCATTCAGTTTTAAACCCAGAGACTGACCTGGAGGCCCAGTTCAGGTCCGGTGTTCTGTCTGTCATACCTCGTGGTAATGCGCACATCCGTTTCTCATAAATCCGTCACACCTGTAGAAGTTTCATTTTGTGTTTTAGTTCTCAGAAGTTTACGGTAAATAAAAAAATTAAAATAGTAAAAATCCAGTTATGTCCGCGCAGCGTCCAGGAAGAGGTTTTGTTCTGCTTGTTCGGTCAGCATCCGGCTGTTCATCAGCTTTTTTTAGGACATATTCCTGCAGTTTTCTAAAGAAATATTGAAATATCAAAAAGGTAGATTAGCTGTAGGTAGTAATGGTGACGCTAAACGGGACGAATGTCTTGTTTACAGTTTGGAAACAGCAAAAGTCATTTATGTTAATATGTTTGATTAACATAGCAGCTTAATTAGATAAAATGTACCGTAAACGTCTGAGAAACAAAACACAGGTATGAAGGTTTGATGAGGAATCTGCTGAGTAAGCAGAATGTGACGTAGCATCGATGTACCAGAAGGCTTGCTGGACTTACAGTATGACGGAACACCGGTTCTGGTCCATTTGGAGCAAACAGGACCTTTGTCTCATCACGGCGGGTTTCTTCAGAACCAGCTGGTCCAGTCCGGTCCAGTTGGTGGGTTAAAGCATCAGAACCTCAGTGAGTCATGGAGGTTCTGATGGCAACCCGGGTCACAGCAGGTCCAGATGAAAAGAATCAGCTTCCTGGTCTGGTTCTGTTGGGTTCTGCTCAGCTTGCTCCATTCTGCATTCCAGAACCAGAACCAGCCCCCTCACACAACTTCCAGTTGGGTCTTTCAGAATAAAAGCCTACAGTTGAACAAATGAGATAATCAGAGACCCAGAGGAACCGGGTCCAGTCCAGAGTCCAACCGGGTTTATTCAGAGACCGGAGGCAGTGCTACCTGAGGGGGCAGGTCTCCTCCCGAGAGAGATCCGGTCCGGTTGGGGGTCCGGTGGTTTGGATGTTGGAGGAGGATCCTGGAGCCATGATGCTGCTGGCGGCTCTGAGCTCAGGTGAGTCTGGAGGTTCTGCTGCAGGGAACTGGACCCATTAAACTGTCACACACTCCTGATGCTGCACACACACAGGTTCCTCAAACAGATGGCAAACCCGCTCTGGTTCTGGTTTAAGGTGGACTGATGAGTTCCTGCTTCGTTGCAACCGGATCAGAACCTCTGCTGGTCAGCTGGCTGATAGAGAAGATTCTCCTCATGCAGTGAAAGTTCAGGATAAAGCAGCTCTGATTTTTAATAACCAGATTTTCCTTTAATGTGGAAATAAAAGAGTCGATCAGTTTCGCTCCAGATGCTGAAAACAGAACAAAGTAACATCTTCATCTTTCAGTCAGACTGTAAGTTTAGATCTTGGTGATGTTTAAACCACTTTGCTACAAAAAGATCTGAAGATTTTATGTCTTTTAAAACATCAAATCCTTAATAAACTGAATTCAGTTCATATTTTTATTATCCTGAAGGACATTAACTCAGATCAAGTATCTTCAAAGTGTTGTAGCAGTCAGTATCGCAGTGAATCTCAAGAGGCCTCTGACTGAACATAGTCCTGACCTGCTAATATATGCCATATTCCACAGTAACATGCCCTGCACGGCTCCAACAGCAGCTAGCTCTGCTAACCCGCCTCCTTTGCTTTGCTGCTCCTCTTGGTAAAAGATGTTGGAGTGGAAAATATGATCCTTATGACGCGTATTAATGCCGTTGCAGATAGAAATAAAGGAAGAGTAAATTACCGCCAAAATCTCAGGAATGTTGAAATTAATCTGTTGGAAACTCAGAAATTTTCATGTTTATTGTGGAAATGTTGAGTTTTCTTGCAGAAATTCTTTTTTTTTTTAACCAATGAGGCCATCGATCAGGCAGCCATGTTCCTGTGATGTCATCCTCTGGCGTTGGTTTGAAGTTCATCCAGCTTGTTCTCCTGTTGATCTTGGTGATGGATGGAGGAGACGCTCCTCTGGGATGTGGGGTCAAAGGTCAGGGATTATTGGAGCTATTAAGATGCTAATCTGAAATGCTTGTTGAGCAGCTGAAGCTCTACTGACCTTCAGGGTCGTGACCTTCAGGGTCATTCCTCCTCTGATGGAGGAGCTGAGGTGAATCGAGGGTATTGATCGGGTTGCTCTGCGGCAGCCGCAGGACCAGAACCTGTCCTGCAGATTCAACATGTTTACTGAACGTTCCTGTAAATCTGAACATCCGAACCAGAAACCAGATCAGATCCAAAACGTTTTAACCCAGGAGTCACTGGGAGGCGAGTCTCTGCTCCTCTGGTCTGCAGCTGGAGGGGAGCAGCTTCCTCTCAGGGTGCAAAACAAAGGTTCTGGACAACAGGAAGTAGAAAACAGGAAGTGGTCAGCGGCGGTCTGGATCTGTGACCAGAGCTCAACTGGAGCCGGCCGGGTTCCTGTCAAAGTTTCCTTGTTTTCATCTGAAATCAGTGGGACAATCTGAAAGTTTTCATGTTTCAGCTGCTTTGTCTGGGATGCTTTTGTTGCTGCAGAGGTCAGAGGTCACGTCTCAGAGGCCTCAGCTTTAGTGGGCAGAGCGGAGGCTGACTGACGGATCTGATGGAGGTTCTGTTCACATGAAGCTGTTTGGGTCAAGTCCATCTGCTGGGGGGAGGGGGTGTGTGTGTGTGTGTGTGTGTGTGTGACGATTCGTTCCCAGGGTTTCCTCCTTCACAGGAACAGTCAGCGGCAGATGCCTCTGACTCTGTGTGACCTCTGACCCCTGCCTCAAAGCCTCCTGATGGTTTGTTGTTAGCGTCAGAGACACGGGGGTCAAAGGTCGCACTCAGACATGCTAATGTGTCTGAGTCTAAAGCCGTTCTCACTCTCTGCTGTCTTCTTGCAGCTGCCTGAGGTCGTCATGCCGACCCAACCGGGCCGACCCAGAGAACCAACAGAACCTCCACATCACCATGCCTCCACCACCGAGCCACTGGTTCCTGCCCAGAACCTGTTTGGTTCTGACTGGGCCGTGTTTCCAGACCAACTGGATCAGAGCCAGAGGAAGATGAAGCTGGAAATGAAGCTTCTCCTCTTCCTCTGCTCTTACTCTGAGAAAATCAGGTTTCTGTCGTCCTGCTGCCCCCTGTGGCCGTCTGTGGTACTGCAGCACCTACCGATGGTCCAGAACAAACATTTACCAGGAAGCAGCTGATGCTTCCTCTTCATCAGAGGCAAATGGAGCGGTTATACTCTGACCTTTGGCCCCGTGACCCCATGCTGCAGGTTTGGGCCCCAACGAGGGCCCCACCAGGGAGTGCCAGTACTACAACGTGAACTATGAGGCGGAGAAGACCAACCGGAGCGGCGTGGAGGCGTGTGGGGGCGAGGAGGACAAACGCTCGCACTGTTACTGGAGGAACCAATCAGGATCCATGGGGCTGCTGAAGCCTGACCCTAAACCTTTATGTGATTTCTGAGACTTCAATAAAGATCAGATCACCATTCACACTTGTTCCATGCAGTCTTTTTCAAATTCAATTCTAATTCAAAACCACTTTATTAATCCTAATGGGAAATGAAATGCTGGTGTAACTTATTAATTCTTCAAAGAGTTACTGTAGACGGTGATGGCTGTAGGAAGGAAAGATCTTCTGCAGGGGTCTGTGAAGTGAAGTTTCACAAATCAGAAAAAGGTTTCACAAATCCCAAGCATGGATTTAAACATTCAGCTGTTGGAGTAGAATAGTCCGGTCCAGGTTTGAAGAGTCTAGGTGTTGTAGATTTGGAATTAGAGTAGATCTTGTGTGATCAAGTGTAACCTGCACAAAATAATCAACCTGTATTTTATTTTGGCGGGTCAAAATGACGGCACACTTTAAGTTCCGGGTCACAGGTGAATTCGGATGTCGTGGAAAATGGGATACCTCAAGGTAGTGCAATTAGTCCAATCTTATTTAACATAATGATTAATGACATTTTTTCTGATACAGATAAATGTATAAACTCTGCAGTGTATGCAGATGATGGGGCCAAATGGACGAGGGGAGAATATAAAACATGTAGGAAATATTAAGAAGGCAATTAATAAAGTAGAAAAATGGTCTTATGAATTATCAGCAAGCAGGTCTTGTTTTATGGTTGTTAGAGATAAGAGAAATACTGATACAGGAACAATGACATTATATGAACAGCCTGTGGAAATGGTTAAAGAATTTAAATATTTAGGATTATGGTTAGTTCTTATACATGGAAAACACATTTAGATAACTTAGAAACTAAATGTAAGAAAGTTATAAATCTATAAAGGCTGTGGCTGGAAATAACTAGACAGTCATTATTAAACATACATAGGGCTCTTATGAGATCAATAATCGATTATGGCAGTTTTATACATGGAGCAGCAGCTAAAACACTACAAAACATAGATGGACTACAGAGTTGGGCTTTATATGTACAGGAGGTGAAAACGACACGTATTAACGCTCTTCTAACAGAGACTGGAGAGAGAAGAATTAAATTAGCTTTAGTTTATTGGAGGAAAATGAAAAGAGAATGTAACTTCAGCTATATTACAAAACTGTTGGGAATATGCAGCTCCAGACTTAATGGTTTTGGATGGATGATAAGTAAACTGACCAAAGTGTACAGATTAGAGGATAAGAAAATATCTCAGTTTAATCCGATTGGTGTTGTTCCTCCATGGCTGCTTCCTGAGGTTAATGTAGACATGAGATTTCTTAAAATGAAAAATGATTGGAGTTTAAATGAAATGGGGGGAAAGACTGATGTATATTTAAGAAACTCATATTATAATTACCTCAAAATTTATTCAGATGGTTCTAAAAATCTTAAAGGATGTGTGGGAATAGGAATAAATATTCCAGAGTTTGAAATTCACATTTCTAAAAGATGATCAGATCACCTGTCTGTTTCCACAGCAGAAATGATGGCAGGTATATTCAGCTTACAGTGGACAGAGGAGGTTCGACCAGACAGGTGGTGGCATGCACAGGTCCTACAGCAGTTTTAGAAAGTATTCAGGGAGAAGGAAATAATAGGAAAGATTTAGTATTAGAAACTCAGCATAGTTTATATAGATTATATAGAGGTGGCATCGATGTTTGGTTCTGCTGGTACCAGTTCATGAAGGGGTAAAAGGAAATGAAAGGCAGATAAATGAGCAAAAAGGGCTTTAGAGGTGGCAACAATGATTATAATTCCTTTGGGGGAAGGGGAATCATTTATTAAGAGTAAAGAAATGGAAAAATGGTAAAAAAGGTGGAATGAAGATAAGAAAGGAGAAGATTATATAAAGTACAAAAGTCAGTATTAATTAGAAATATTAATGAGAGAAACAGAAGGGAAGAAATAATAATGTCCAGATTATGACCAGGTCATACCTATTTAAATGATATTTTATATTAAATAGGGAAGAAAAGTAATGATAAATGTGAAGGATGTGGAGAGAAAGAAAATGTAGAACATGTGAATCTGAAAGGCAGAATTTGAAGGGAATGGTTGGAAGGACAGTTCAGGCATGGAGTCTGGAAGGAATATTAGGAAATGAAGGAAACATAATGGATATTTATAGATTAAGAAAAGCATTATTTATTTTTCTTCAAAATACAAGAATAATAATAATCTACTGCTGACAACCAGGACTTTCTGACCAGCAGTTGTGACACACAAACGGGCAAACGAGTGGTTAAACTTTCTGCTAAAGCAATTGCTGATCAGTTAGATCGATCATCAAACTGATCAAGTTCAAAATGGAGATGTTGTCACTATTATGCATAAGCAAAATGAAATAACTGCTGCACTTGTGCATCAACAGCGTCTTACTGTCTTTACCACCACGAGACATTCCTGTGTTTGAAGGAGATCCATTTCAATATAAAGCTTTCATTAAAGCGTTTGAACAAGGAGTGGAAAACAAAGCCAGTAAAGCTGACTGTCTGTATTATTTGGAGCAGTTCACTGCAGGACAGCCTAAGGAACTGGTCCGCAGCTGCCAGCATATGGATCCTGAACGTGGCTACATTGTAGCAAAGGGTCTTCTGCAGGAACATTTTGGAAATGAATACAAAATAGTAACTGCTTATATAAACAAAGCTCTGAACTGGCCATCAATAAAACCAGAGGACGTTAAAGCTCTACAAGCTTATGCTTTGTTTCTACGAGGATGTTGCAATGTGATGGAAGAACTTCATTATATGCAGGAGTTGGATATGCCAAGTAACATGAAAACGGTCATTTCTAAGCTGCCATACAAACTCAGAGAGAGATGGAGGGCTGTTGCTCATGATATTTTGGAGTCATACGACCACAGAGCTCATTTTATTGATCTGGTTGTATTTCTGGAGAAACATGTGAGGATCTTGTCTGATCCAATTTTTGGTGACATTGAAGTGTATGCACCACAACATACAGCTGGCCTGAGGTCTTCCAGCAGCTTCAAGCTACAGTCAAGAATCAGAAGTAAAGGGAGTAGTTTTGCTACCACAGCAACATCAGTGGATTACTCTGAAGATGGATCAAAGACACAAAGGCCATACTGTCATTGTTGTTCATGTGCTCACTTTATGGATAAATGCCAACAGTTTAAAAACAAGAAACACAGAGAAAAAATCCATCTTTTGAAGGACAAAGGGATTTGTTTTGGATGCTTGTGTACTGGTCACATCAGCAGAGATTGTAATAAACGTTTAATCTGTGAAATTTGTGATCAACGACACCCAACTGTGTTGCATATTCCAAAGGCAAATTCTGAGCCTGAACCAATAAGAGCCAACAGGAGTTAATTTAACAATTTTTCATGTTCCCATTTTCATTTGTCCAATTTTAATTTTTTCCCTTTTTTGTTTACCCATTTTTCATTAATCTATTTTTCATTTAACCACTTTTCAATTTCCCTTTTTCATTAAGCCATTTTTTTATTTATTTTTCATATATCAATTTTTCCATTTCCCATTTTCATTTATCTGTTTTTCATTTACCCCTTTATCCATTTTTCATTATTCAACCACTTTTCAATTTCCCTTTTTCATTAACCCAATTTTTATTTATTTATTTTTCATATTATCCATTTTTCAATTTCCGCTTTTCATTTAGTATTTTCCTTATTTATTACATTCTATTTTCCCGCAAAACTCGGGAAAAGGGGGAAAAGAATAAATGCAAATGAGGAGAGGCACGTCATCAGGCTACAACTTCCCCAATTGGTTGGTTAGCGTCACACCGTATTTTGCTTCAAGAAAGATGGCGACCTACCGGGTTATCAATAAGCTGAAGCGACTCTAAACCTCTCCTACCTTTTTACTGTATAATCAACCTGTTGCCGTGGCAACCGCCTGAGTCCCACAAACCCAGCAGAGATGAGCTAAAAACACAACGGATTCAGTCCGTTAAGATTTTAGGTTTTCAGGCTTCATATTTATTTCTCCTTAAAAAGCCTCTCCTCTCATGAACACAGCGGTGGCTGATTANTCAGGCATGGAGTCTGGAAGGAATATTAGGAAATGAAGGAAACATAATGGATATTTATAGATTGAGAAAAGCATTATTTATTTTTCTTCGAAATACAAGAATAATAAATAGAATTTAATAGATGTAAAGAAATGTTGCTACACACTCGTGTACAGTAGGTGGCGGTATGCACCTTAAAGTTGCTGCAATCCGCCATAATAAAAGAGAAGAAGAAGAATTCCATCGCTGCTTGTCTTGGCGTCTTCCAAAACCACAGAAGAATGCGGCTGGATCGAGCCTTATTAACACAGCCGAAGGATTATATTGGGTGTTTTCTGGCAACCGCTTGATGGTGAGTTATTTGTTTTATGTACTTTTTTTTTTTTTTTTTAAATAGAAATGCGGTGGCGACACGCCCACTCAATCTATGTATTAGTGATTGAAAAATGGTCTTATTGATTAAAAGGTCATTCTCTTTTTGTTAATTTTGTGGCCGAATAGATTATATATCCTCAAAATATTAAATAGGCCCTTTGATTTTTGTAAATTCATCCTTTTAGGATAGTTTTAGTTACTTTTCATTGATTTTGTTAACGGCCAATAGAACTCTGGAATTGGTTAATTTCTTTGGAGTTGCGCAACAAAACAAAAGAAAAAAATAAAAACAATTAATTGTTTATTGAAACAATACTGAAGTCAATTAAGTTGAATTGACTCTAATGTCAATTAAACTTGCATACAACTTGAAAGTGCACGTTAATTTGATCTGTAACTTTATTTGGATCTGTAATGTGATCCTTAACTTGAAATTCATTTGAATGATTCCTGAGAAATATTCTATGGAATATAGCTATTTTTTTTATTACTGAATGTTGAGCTATTTTGGATAACAGTTTAACCCTGTTTAAATGTGAATGCTAATTTATTTATTTATTTTTATGACCTTGTTTAGGTCAGGTTTTTTTCCACCCCGTTTCAACCCAGGATGGCGAGCTAAGGGTCACCGCAGCTTTGCGGTAGGACTTAATTGAACCAAAATACTTTGTGCATTCTGGACCTATTGCCTTGGATCATGGACTAAAAACAGTCGGTTATTGATTGATGGACCATTAATCACCCTGGATTCAAGAACGGACTTAAAATAGGAAACAAAAACTCTTGGGTGTCATCAGGGTTTATTGTTTTGTTGTTGTTGTTTCTTCTTGTTGTGTTTATTGGATATACTCATAGAAAATCACTATTATTATCAATACTATTATTACTGAATACCTTCCTAAATATATGCAAAAATATAAGCTTGAATACAATAATTTGAATTTACTTTCTGTCTGATGGTGTTTTATTCACACACACACACAGACACACACACACGGGCTCCACAGCCGAACTTTCTGACGGCCTACTATTATATTTGGCCGTAGCCTCGCCCATTAGTTAGCGTTACACAAGACCGAAGAAAAGGGCAAAAGTTGCCCTTTTTTGAAGTTTCACTAATCAGATAAAAGTTTCACAAACATGGTTATAAAGACTCTTGTTGAAGAGGAGAATAATCTAGCCCAGATTTGAAATGTCGCATCTACTTTTAATAACTATACAAAATGAAATTATTGTACTTAAGTTATAGACAAACAATTTTCTTAACTGTTTTCATATTCCATGTTGATGTATTAAGTTTTGGCTAAGTACATATTTTTTTTATCAAAACATACAAATTATAGTCATGATAAAAAAAATTTCATTAACACTCAAAATAAGAATATTAATGTTACAATCGCCACTTTTAAGAATAAGTCCCACAGCAATGTAAACCTCATGCTGTAGACGCCGCAGTGGAAGCAGGAAAATCCACAACCACTTGTTAGTTTTTCTGCAAACTGAAATAAACAGCTTCACTTAATGGTTCAAAGTTTAGGTAACAAAGAAAGTAATTCACTGTACATGTCCATTTTATGTAGGGGGAACAGATTATTTCAGGCGGCTGAAAGAGCTAAAATATTTTGTTGTCCCTCCTAACTTTGGCAAATAAAGAGCAAATGTTATGAAAATCACAGGATTTCTTCTTGATGAAGAGAGGAATCAACACAGTTAAGGACGTGCTGGTAAATTAATTTGTTTCCATTACATACTGTAATAAATATTTTTTCTCTGGAAAAAAGTAAGAAAAATATATAGTTTAATGTTTGACAATGACTGATAAAAAGTCATTTCTCAATGTATAAAAATAAATACAAGAAAATTGTTTTTTGTCTTGAAATGTTAAATGTACATTAAATTATGGAATCATGTTAATATGTTCTTTAATAAAACACTGTAAAAATGTCTGTTCATCAATGTTAATATAAAAATGATAATTTCTATCAAATAAAACATTGTGCTCTTTATTCAGAAATGCCCCAAAACAATTAATTAATCACATCAAAAGTTAGAAAC
>NW_006800343.1:306846-314743 GCF_000485575.1 Poecilia formosa
CCATGACCTATGACCCGCTCCATGACCTATGACCCGCTCCATGACCTATGACCCGCCCCATGAGGCGTCTACGTGTTCATCTCTATGGAACATGAACACGTATGTCACCGAATGTCAGCCATGACGAGGAACGGTGGGCGGGACTTCCTTCAGAGGCCCCTCACCCTGTGGGCCCCACTAATGTTATACTTTCATATCACGGTGGGGCCGCTCTGCAGCATGATTATCTCTAATTACAGATTGTTCTCCCCGTCCTTGGGAGAAATCGCTCTCATGAGAAAGGACTGGATGACCTGTGTGTAGAGACAAAACTTGCCTTTCCTTTTTATCTCTCTCTTCTCTGACAAAGACGAGCTCTACCTGACAGATTTCAGAACCCAGGGAACGGCTTGGAGGAGCAGCTTGCTGAGTCTTCTCGCTTTTGCAAAAGCTTGATTGAAAGCTAATATACGTTGTCTGTGGTTCTTTTATGTAGGTTCAGAACTTGCCTATCACACACCTGTGTCCCTTCTGGGACACCGTCCAGGAAGCTCCAGGCTCTCCTGCAGAAGATTCCTTCCAGCTGCTGGATCCATGTTTGGACCTTCCTGGTTCCTGCTGAAGGAAACGCAGCAGTCAGTTCAGGAGATTCTGGTTCTGTTCAGGTCCGGGATGGTTCTGCTCACAGAACCAGCAGCAGGTAAAAACAAGGAAACCATCTGTTCACATCAGTCTGATCACTTTTCACCCAGTCATTTCTAAAAGGAGGAAATGAAATCCCTGATTTTCATCCAAATGTTAACACAGTTAAATTCTGGTTGGTTCTAACGTCAAATTTACAAACCAGAACAGAAACCTCGTCTGATCCGCCCTTTTTGACTTTATGCTAAATAAAAACATTTCAGGATCAGATCAACAGTTTTCTACAGTTTCAGATAAAATCAGCTGTTTGTTCCTTCAGTTGCACCAGAATCTGAGACCCGATGAGATTCATCGATCCTCCAGCAGAGGGCAGCACAAATCAGCTGTTATTACAGGAAGAACAGAAACATTAAACCAAATATTTTACACATCAAACACATCATGTACATATTTAACTTCTAAAGAAGGAAAATATGTCAAATTATATAGCATTAATAAAGCTAGACATTAAAATGGTTTATTTAATGTTAAAATGTTGGAATCTGGTAGATCTGAATTTCTTTTTCTGCTCATTAAAAGAAATTAATCACGAGAAATAATTATTGAGAAATTAATAAATTAATTGATAATTAATTAGTAATCAAAGATAAAATGTATAAACCCATCCAAATAGACATTCAAGTCAAGTGAACTTTATTGCCAAAGACCTATGTAACAGGTTAACACAGAAGTTTGAAGTTGCGTTTCACCAGACTGCAATGTGCAATTAAATTAAACACATAAACTTATAAATAAGACATTGACAGTAACTCCCCCACACACACTGCAATAAGAAGAATATATAGGTGGACAATAAATACACACAGCAGCAGAAGTGCAATCAGTGGACATACAGGTAATGTGAGGTGATGCAGATGCTGAATGCAAGGTGCAAAGACTGAAGAGCAAGTGGTGTGTGAAGGAAATGTTCATTTACTTCAATGTGTTGATGAGTCTGATGGCTTGTGGAAAGAAGCCGTTTCCCAGTCTGCTTGTGCGACACCATAAGCTGCGGTGGCCTCCCTGATGGTAGAGGGAGAACAGGCTGAGTGGGGTCTCAGTATGTCCATTGCTCTCTTGGAACAGGATTAGGGATCTGATGATCACTCCTCTGGAGTGGCTTCTTGTCTGCAGATAGACAGCTGCTGTCCAGACAGAGAGGCTGCTGGTCAGATGCTCTCAGTGGCTCCCTGGAGAAGGAGCTGAGAGCAGATGTGGGCAGGGTGGCTCTTCTCAGCCTCCGCAGGAAGTGGAGTCGTGTCTGAGTCTTTTTGACCAGGGAGGTCGTCTGTGATGCGCACTCCAAGGAACTTTGTGCTGCCACTGATGATGGTGGGATGTGAGTTGGTTTTTCTTTCCTGAAGTCCACAGTTATTTCTTTTGTTGACACCGAGTAGCAGGTTGTTTCTCTCACACCAGTTGATGAGTTGATGTTCCTCCTCTCTGTATGCCGAGTCAGCGTTGTCTCTGATGAGGCCCACCAGTGTCGTGTCGGCGTGAACAGAGAATAACTTTATAAGAGTTGGTCTCTGATCTGCTTCCTGTCCCAGTGTTCCCAGTAACATCCTGGTCTGGACTGATTGTTGTTCTTCAGTAGAAGAAGCAGCAAAGAATGACTTCAGCAAACCGAAGAAATGTGAAAATGATTTTCTAATGGAAGATTTCAGCAACTCCAACAGCTGGTCTGGGAACAGGCGAAACTTCCTGAAGGACTGATGGGGACATGTCCCCACCAATGGACTAGTGTGGACATGTCCCCACCAATGGACTAGAGCCGATTCATGTTTTCGCGTCCACCTGAATAATGTGCAGTTGCGCCACTGTCCAGAGGCAGCTCTATGGAGCATCGAGCTGAGAGAGTGAGAGTGCCAAGCCTTGGAGATCTGCATCGGAGGCCATCTTTCAAACATGGTGGACCGCTGCTGTCCGTCCAGGATCCTCCGGTTGCCCAGACGTTGCACGGTAAGCTAACGCTGATGTTTGTTTTCCAACTACAGTCATATTTAATCAATAGGTGCTCAATTACGATCGCGGAAGGTTTTGAGTTGATCTCGGCACTAGGTGACAAACTGAACGCCGCCAGGATGTTGAGACCAGCGCGTCCAATACATCTTATTAAGGATAAAATCAACAAAACGTGTTCAAATTAATGGCCCAACAAAATTAATAATCTCAGTAATTATTGTTTAAAAGGTGTTGCGCCTTTCTGTGCATTTCGGTACCATTACAAAAGTAAAGGGACTCAAAGACCCTGATGAGCAGAGCATAAGTTTAAATTGGCTAATCAGCCACTGCTGTGTTCATGAGAGGAGAGGCTTTTTAAGGAGAAATAAATATGAGGCCTGAAAACCTAAAATCTTAACGGACTGAATCCGTTGTTTTTAACTAATCTCTGCTGGGTTTGTGGGGCTCAGGCGGTTGCCATGGCAACAGGTTGATTAAATGACATTAAAAAGGTAGGAGAGGTTTAGAGTCGCTTCAGCTTATTGGTAACCCGTTAGTAGGTCACCATCTTTCTTGAAGCATGGAGTTTTGCGGGAAAATAGAATGTGATAAATAAGGAAATACTAAATGAAAAGGGGAAATTGAAAAATGGATAATATGAAAAATAAAATAACAAAAATTGGGTTAATAAAAAAGGGAAATTGAAAAGTGGTTAAATGGAAAATAGAACAATGAAAAATGGATAAATGAAAATGGGAAATGGAAAAATTGATATATGAAAAATAAAAAATGGGTTAATGAAAAAAAAAATTGAAAAGTGGTTAAATGAAAAATGGATTAATGAAAAATGGGTAAACAAAAAAGGGAAAAATTAAAATTGGACAAATGAAAATGGGAACATGAAGAATGGTTAAATTAATCTGGGAATAAATAAATGTATAAATGAACAAACATAAATGGGAATAAAATTGACAATTATTTATTTAACTAATTTTTATTTATTTCACATTTTTTTCATTTATTGATTTATTTTACTCATTTGTTTATTTATTTCACCCATTTATTTATTTAATTTTGGCTGAAATGGCTCTCCATACATTAGAGGCCTAAGAACACTGACATGCTGAACAGGTTGTTACCACCAGGGACAGAACTAAAACATGCAGGATGCCGGTGTTCTCGAGAACCCACTTTGGGCACCACTGATCTAGATGATATATTTCTAGTAACATGAAGGTTAAAATGCAGCTTCTAAAACTGAACAAGTGAGATGATTTTATTCTGTAAATGTAACTTTGAGTGTAGGAAATGTTGAACTTTGATCATGAATCATTAAGTTTTATCCATGAAGCAGTTCTGACAGGAGTTAAACTGTAAACCATCTGTTAGTTAAAGATCCAAAACAAACCCACCTCATCTGCTTTTACTTTGAAAGTCTGTTACCGGAAGTGATAGCGTGGTTTCAGGCTGATGCTAGCAGGGTTAGAAGATGTGTGAAAGCTTCAGGGCTTTACGCAGCGTCCTCAGGGCTCGGTACCGTTCGGGCTTCAGAGCGCTCCTCCAGCGGAACCAGGCTCCAAAGTATCCGGACAGCAGTCGGAGAAGCTCGGTCACAAACTCAGGTACTGCTCCGGAGTTGCTGCTAGCAGGCTAATGGTAGCATCTCTGGTCGGGGGTCAATCAGCTCATTGAAATATGGATCGGAACCAGCAGGTATCCGGACAGGATTAGGACCAGAACATGTTTATGACTTTATTAAATGAATGCGTCCCTTTAAACTGATGCTGGTTAAAGATTCTGGCCTGTTCAAGGTTAGCTTTAAAGCAACTGGAAACAATACGTCAGCCCGTCCGCCATGTTGAGAAAGGCAAGTTCTCCTGCTGTTAGAGGATTATCGTTATTGATGACTTAGTTTATAATGATTTATGATGAAATTAAGTTATAAACAATAAAATGTTAATTCTGTACTTTAAGGTCCTTCGGACAAAAAATGTGAGGGATTTTATTTAACCGAAGAAAATATAAATTTCAGTTAAAATAACAATATAACTTTAGTTTTTAAATCAGGTTAATTTTTGTTAATATTTAACTTTGGATGTAAAACTTTTTCTGTTTTTTTCTAAAGCAATAACTTGGTGGTGTTTTTAATATGCTGCAGGAGCTGCTCGGCCACTAGAGGGCGTCAGAGTGCTGGATCTGACCAGGTGAGCTCCGCAGGCCGCTGCTGGTTCTGGTCCACCTGGAGGCTGACATGTGTCTGGGTGTGTGCAGGGTTCTGGCTGGTCCGTTTGCCACCATGATCCTGGGAGACCTGGGAGCCGAGGTGATAAAGGTGGAGAGGCCAGGTGAGCGCCCAGGTGTGTTCTGGGTAGTGGCTGAAGGACTGTGGGAAACCTGACGGTTGTAGATGTGGTGGTTCTGTTGGACAGGTGGAGGAGATGACACCAGAACCTGGGGTCCGCCCTTTGTTGCCTCAGAGAGCGTCTATTTCCTGAGCGTCAACCGGAACAAGAAGGTGAAATTGCCCTGCGATAACAGAATATATGATGCAACCTGAAATTAAAATATTAACTTCTTAACTCGCGTATTGTTGTTTTTCTTTGTTCATCTTGATGAAGTGGTGCCGTTTGGTAAATGTGACGACAGAGCCACTTGGGCCTTTTGAGTTATTTACAGATTCTGAAAGTGTCTAAGTTACCAATAATGTCATGGAAATAAAAAAAAGAAATTGTCTTTACTACCAAGTGTTATGTGCATTAATAACATTTAGGGCTATTTGTGATTTAGAAGCACAATTAAAGAAAAATGGACTAGAGTTGCTTTAGCAGAAGCAAAAAATAATTTTCTGCACCATTAAATATAAAAATAACAAATCTCTATAAATCCTATTTAATTTAATAATTTTTAATTAAATAAAAATAACAATAGCTGTTGACCTGAAAGCACAGCATAATTCATTACCAAGCAAAGTCATAAAAACAAAGAAAAGTTCTGACTGAGTCGATTCCTACCGCATGGAGCCGTTCAAAGGAGTCCATTCGCTAGCGAACGACAGCAGCTTCACATTCCTCTGGTCAGATAATATCCCTGGAGTTTTTCTTTCCGCCGGTATCTGCAGCTTTTCTGTTGAGAACCCGGTTTTAAGCCAGTTCTCCATTATTTTTAACTCAATCCTTTGCTAAGCTAGCTGTAGCATCACTTTGGGCTGACGTCACGGCAAATAAACGGTCGTTTACATGCAGTACCGGGCGGACCACTAGGGGGCACCTGCGGACCACCGGTTTGAAAAAGACTGATCTGGTCTGACCTTTGACCTCCAACCCAGTTCAGATCCATCTGTGTTGATTTATTTTGTTAAATTTAAAACAAAAACGTAAAGAAAATTAAACGATTGTAATAAATAAATGAAAGCTGAGGATTTGGAAAACAGGCAGATTTCTGCTGTCCATGTTCCACATTAAGTTTGTATTTCCATGTAACAGCCTGAGTGCAGGGAGCTCAGCTGAGTTCATATGGATCTGAGCCACATTCCTCTGTTCCAGAGCATCGCAGTGGACCTGAAGCACCGGAGAGGAGCAGAGGTCATCCAGCAGGTACCGACCCGAGGGGTCACCAGGCAGGGACTGTATTCATGGTGTGTGTTCACATTCACGGTGTGTGTGTGTGTGTGTGTTCAGCTTGCAGGTGTGTGTGACGTCCTGGTGGAGAACTTCCTGCCTGGGAATCTTTCTCGGTTGGGTTTAGGATACGCTGAGCTCAGCAGAATCAACCCAGGCCTTGTCTACTGCTCCGTATCAGGTACAGAACCCGACCTGGACTAGGATCTGGATCTGGACCAAGTCTATGTCTCAGTTCTAACGGTTCTGATGATCCAGATCCATGGATCCGTCTGCAGGTCCTGGTCCAGTTTCGTGTATTTTCCAGAACTTTCTGTAACTTCCTGTTTGAGGCCGACCTTCAGCAGCAGATTACTAGGAATGAACCCAGCTGGGTTCTGGTTCTGAACCAGTTGCTGACCCTATGTCTCTGTGTTCTGGTTCTGAACGGTTCGGACCCGGTCCAGTCGGTGACCCAGTGTCTCTGTGTCTCAGGTTACGGCCAGACGGGCCCTCAGGCCCGGACTCCAGGCTACGACTCCATCGCCTCGGCCGTGTCGGGGATGATGCACATCACCGGGCCGGAGGTCAGAGCTCTTTCTGGATCAAACCGGGTCAGAACTGGCGCCAGCTGATCCCATGATGCTTTGCTCCGGCAGGACGGGGAGCCGGTACGTCCCGGCGTCGCCATGACGGACCTGGCCACGGGGCTGTACGCACACGGAGCCGTCATGGCCGCCCTGCTGCACAGACAGAAGACAGGAAGAGGAAGTCACATCGACTGCAACCTGCTGTCTGCTCAGGTACCACTTCCTGTCTGTGACATCACTTCCTGTTTCCAGGTAACATGAGGCTGAGCTGGGTTTTCCTCCTGAACTCCAGTGAGTGAAGCTGGCAGGAAGTCCAGTGAGTGAAGCAGGAAGTCCAGTGAGTGAAGCAGGAAGTCCAGTGAGTGAAGCAGGAAGTCCAGTGAGTGAAGCAGGAAGTCCAGTGAGTGAAGCAGGAAGTCCGGCCCCATGTCTTTGATCCGTAGCCGCCTGCTGCAGTTGTCTGCCTCTCATGTCTCCTGACTGCAGCTGGTTTTTCTCCCTAATGGCGTCTCGGTTCCGGCCTCCACATGTGCAGCGGTGCTGCCGCCTCTCTTGTGGCTTCCTGCAGTTTAAACAGAACCGGGTTCTGATGGACAGAACCACCCGGAAAGCTTCCTGCTGCGTCATGGCGGCCCTACCCAGCACCTCTCATGGTTTCCTGCTAATTACCAGAAACTTCCGCAGAAATATGACAACAAGCCGACATGATGAAGCCATCAGGGTCTGACGGAGCCGGGTCATCAGCCCGGATGGACCAGTTCCGGTCCTGAGCCGGACCGGAGAGGATCCATTTCTGGGTTCTGATCGGCTTTAAAGGCCCAGACGTCATTCTGCTGAACGTTTTGACCACCATAATGAAACGTGACTCAGTCTGACTCAAACTGAGGAGCGAAGATTCACCAAACAAAATAAAATCCACAATAAAATGAGTTTTTACCAAATTCACTGATATGAATGAGCAGGAAAAACTCCAGACAGACAGAATGAACCTGACTGAAACACCAACATCGTCCAAAACCAGAAAAACTCAAAGCTGAGCCACTATGAAACGGGAGAAGAACGTTTCTTTCCGTTCAGTCATCAGCTGGTTGAGGCCTGTGATGACCA
>NW_006800343.1:317450-336638 GCF_000485575.1 Poecilia formosa
ACGTTCCTCTGTGAGGAAGACGACGTTCCTCTGACGTTCCTCTGTGAGGAAGACGACGTTCCTCTGACGTTCCTCTGTGAGGAAGACGACGTTCCTCTGTGAGGAAGACGACGCTCCTCTCGGTCGCGGCGGTTCAGGTCTCCCAGCAGATAAACTGTCAGTTCCTCCTCAGGTTTCTCTCCCTGTGAACTCGGCTCAGCCTCCATTCTTGTGGTCTTCTCCTCTGTCCAGCTCCCCAATCTAAACCTGCTGTGAACCGCCTTTCCCATCATGCAGCGCTCCTCCCTTCCTGGCCCGGAGCTGAGCGAATGAAAGCGCTGCGGTGGCTTCAGAGATCACAGCAGTCTAAACAACAGGATTAGTGGTTCTGTGGTTTCTGCAGGAGGAGTCCAGACTTTCACATCTTGATCCTGCAGAACTGAGACACCAGACGTCCTCAGCGCTCAGGGAGGGACATCTGAAGATGTCCTGATGTTTGACCTTGGACATGATGCGACAGCTGTTCAGGTCCTTGTCTTGATCTGATCCAGTGAAAAACATTAAAAATCAGATTTTTGATGCTGAATGAAGATGCTGGAAGTCGGTCCTTGATAATAGTTCAATAAATAAATGAAAGACGTTGATTCTGCCAAACCACTGAAGTCTGACAAGAGGATCTGAACCCGTTTATGGGTTCTGACCCTGTCAGAGTAGAGACAAAAACTAGACATGTTCTGTTACTGGGTTCAGATCAGCAGGCTGTGAAGCAGTTGAGGGCAACATTAACAGAGCCAATGAACTCAACCTGATCCAGGAGGATCCAGGATCCACCTGAATCCTCCTGAATTCTCCTGGATCCATCTGAATCCTCCTGGATCCTCCTGGATCCACCTGAATCCTCCTGAATTCTCCTGGATCCATCTGAATCCTCCTGGATCCTCCTGGATCCATCTGAATCCTCCTGGATCCTCCTGGATCCTCCTGGATCCATCTGAATCCTCCTGGATCCTCCTGGATCCTCCTGGATCCATCTGAATCCTCCTGGATCCACCTGAATCCATCTGAATCCATCTGAATCCACCTGGATCCACCTGAATCCTCCTGGATCCACCTGGATCCACCTGAATCCTCCTGGATCCTCCTGGATCCTCCTGGATCCACCTCTCAGTGGGATATTTTTACTCCAACCAGATTTAACTGGTTTGATTTAAAGAGTCTCCACTCCTTACTTTGACTGGACCTGGGGTCTCTGCTCAGTTTGCTGCTGAACTCTGACACAGACAGGAAGTGAAAGTTCTGAGGGGTCCATAAGTTCTGCAGAACCTCAGAGTGGGGGTTCAGCCAGCAGGGGGCGCTAGCCTCCCCGCCGGGACCCGTCTGCAGCCCAACATGTCCTCCATGTCCCCATGTGGACCAGGTTACCCACAATCCCCCAGGGCAGCAGATGAAAGCAGTGCTGCGGCGCCGAGCGTCCAGATGCTGGCGGTCTGCAGACACCGAGGGGGGGAGGAAGAGGATGATGACTACGATGAAGAGGAGGAGGATGAAGAAGATGAAGAGGCCTCTGTTCCTCTGGAGGTTCTTTTTTCATTAAATCTCGGCTCAGTAAATTTCAGCTCCGCCTGCAGGGAGCAACCCGCCAGAGCTTATGACCCGGTTCTGACCCGGTTCTGATGCTGATGAATCTCCTCAAAGGTCAGATGAAGATCGCTCAGAGGAAGCAGAGACAGTTCTGACCTGGCTCGGTACTGGATCTGGTTCTGATGGGTTAGCAGGTTCGTTTATCAGAACCAAAGGCGGTTCTGAGTGAACCTGAGCAGCTGTCAGAACCTCTCTGGTTCTGTGAGGTTCTGTCACGTTCTCCCCGTCCAGATCATCAGAGAGAAGTGCTTACGGTCTGTTTGGACCAGAACCTGTTCACAACCGCTAGTGGTGTGAACGGGTTCTGACATGGTTTCATGTCTGAATGTTTTTAGAGTTTTGTTTTCTGAACCTCCAGGTTCTGGTTCTGGTTCTGATCCAGATCTGAACTGCATTATAGTTCTGAAACTCTCTGCAGGTTCTGTGAGACCGCTAGCTAAAGTGTTAGCTCTGCTAACGCTAATAGAGCTAATCATAAATATTAGCTTCAATGTGACTTCAAAATAAGAGCATGAATAAGAACAGAAGGTTTAATAAACATCCAAATCAAATTAGCGCTTTAGAGTTTATCCACTTTAAATTAGCTAAGCTAAGTACGCTAAATGTTTCCAGAGCTAACACTAAACTCTAAAATTAGCTTTAGCTGATTAGCAGAAGTTTTCCCACCACTGGTGGAAAGTTTTCAGACAGACTCTGATGAATAGAGTCAAAGTTCTGGTTCTGGTTCTGATCCGGGTCAGTCTGTGGCTCCTCTCAGTGTCTGCTTTGTGTCTGCAGGGCTTCAGAACCAGAGACGGACACCTGGTTCTGGCTGCAGCCAACAACAGGCAGTTTGTCACGGTGTGCCAGGTGGGTTCTGTTCAGCTCGGCTCGGTTCTGACCCATTTCCTCAGATAGTTCTAACTCTGTTCTACTAGACCTAATGACCCTGGGTTCTGGTTCTGGTTCCAGACTGGTTCTGGACCGGGCCACTGCATTGAAACCCTATGTTGTCACACAGTTTAACTCTGTCTGTTTGGACCTGCAGGTTCTGGAGCTGCAGGATCTCGCTGCCAACCCAAACTACAGAACCAACCAGCTGAGGGTCCAGAACCGGAAGCAGCTGCTGCAGATTCTGTCCCAGAGGTTTTGTTTATGCCGTTAGTTGGACCCGATCTGGGCCCGTGTGGCGGCCGGGTCACCATCTGGTTCTGTTTGTCAACAGGTTCATGCAGCAGAACTCTGCTGATTGGCTGAGGAGGTTCCAGGGCTCAGGTGTTCCGGTCGGACCAATCAACAGCATCCAGGAAGTGTTCTCCGAGCCGCAGGTCAGTGCTGGGATGGGCGTGTCCCAAATTTTCCTGTCCCGCATGGACGTCTGGTTCTGATCGGGTTCTGATCAGGCTGGTAGGTTCTCTATGGAGATGAACTGGACCAAATGTTTGCTCATAAAAAGTCTTTAAAACAGAAAAGAGTTCAGAACTGTTCTCACCTTGAGAGGAGGCGGGGCCTCACTTGGAAGGGGCGGGGCTTCAATGCCAAGGGGGCGGAGCCTCTTGGAGGATGATGGGAAATCGTTTAATCCAGAACAGCTTTCTGGATGAAAACATGTCACCATGGCAACTGACAGGCTGTGATCACATGACCAGCTGGTTGTCCTGTCACTGAAAGGTCAGAGGTCGTGCTGCGCTGCGTTCGCCTGTAGTTATTTACCCATGAATCAGGTGATTCCTGTGTTTCCTGATTTATGATACCATGTTTCTCCGTACAGATGGTTGGGTTCTGACTGGGTTTTCACCAGGGACTACAGAAACTTTAAACCAGTGGTCCCCAAACTACGGCCCGCTGGCCGGATCCGGCCCGCCTCCACATTTGGTCCGGCCCCCTGAACAATACCAGAGAGCATTTAGATTTTTTTTCATATACCGTATTTTCCGGACTATAAGCTGCTACTTTCTTAAACTTTGAACCATGCAGCTTATATGTGGATTTTTCTTCAACCACCAGGGGGCTCTATAGCAGGAAGTGAATCATTGGAAATCAAAATTGGAAATAAAAGAAGAAAGCACCATTAAAACGGAATTAGGTTTTAGTAGGGAATTGAAATTTGAGAATGTTTCTGATCAGTTAAACAGCATTGAGGGGAAAAAGAAGATTTTTCGTTTTTTTAAATACTGGGATCATTATGAGAATTTGAGGCGTAGATATTAGGATCCAGTAGATGGCAGTAGTGCAACAATAATGGCTGCCGTTGGACTCTAAAGAAGAACAAGCAGCAGAAGAAGAAGAAGAAGAAAGCGGCCATTTTCATTTAGCACATGCTAGTAGCAACACGAAGGATCAGCACTTTTACTGTTACAGTTACTGTTCAGAAACTACCGTAATCAGTTCAGTTAAATCTAAACTTGGCACCTTTTTCTTTTTCAACCGTAATAAATGTGATATTCAGTTGACCTGTTGTGACTCAGATGTTGGCTGTCTCTGCTGCTGCTGCATCGCTGTGGAAAACCTGGAGCGGCAGAGATATCTGAGGCTTATAGTCCGGAAAATACGGTATTTATTTCATTAATAGTGTTATTATTTATTTCCTGACTTTTGTTCTATGAAGAACCCAGAGAGGGTTATTTGATTGTTCCTTCTGGAAAACAATACATTTTTACATCTAGGCTCCTGCAGTCGTCACACTTTTTCTGTTCTCGGCCCCCAGCAGAGAAGGGGAAAGTTATGTGACCCTCACAGGAAAAGGTTTGGGGACCCCTGGTTTAAACTGTCCCTCCATGTCCCAGTGCTGAATCTCTGAGCCCGCCTCTTTCACACTAACTCCTGCTCTGAGCCAATCAGAGGGCATCATGGGTCAGTAGCCCCTCCCCTCTGTTGTTCTCCTTCTGAACCTCCATCTAGCCACAGGGAGGCCCTGCAGAGGTCATGGAGGAGGGGTCAGGCTGCATGTGGGTCTCTGATGGTTCTGCTCGCTCCGTCAGTCGGATCAGAACCGTCCACATCCTGTCCCTCAGCTCATCTGAGTGCAGGACAGCAGCTCCCAAGACCACCTGCTGCTGCACGTTAAACCGTGACTTTGTGTGTGTGCGTTTGTTTGTAATACCTTGTGGGGACGATTTTCCTGACATATACTACGTTGTGGGGACCAATTGGTCCTTGTGGGGCCTGGAGCCTGGTCCCCACGAGGGGAAACCCTGTTTATGGGTCAGGGGTCAGAGTTAGGGCTAAGGTATGAATTGAGTTTTGGTTGGTTAGGGTTAGGGAAAGGGTAAAGGTCAGGTTTAGGCTGTAGAAATGAATGGAAGTCAATGGAAAATCCCCACAAAGATAGCAACACAAACGTGTGTGTGTGTGTGTGTGTGTCAGACCGGCCCATCTGCCTCTCTGAGCTCCAACTTGTTTTCCACCAACTTTCTCTGTAACTGAGCCCAGGCTGGTTCTGAGAGGTCCTGGATGTTTCATTAAGGCAGAGTGAGGCATGCTGGGAAATGAAGGCAGAGCCCGTCATCCTGAACTGGGTCTTTGTTCTGGTTCTGGTAGAAAGGCTGGGATCTCCCAGCAGCTGCTGCAGAGAAACACAGCCAGAGAAGAACTGATTCTTTTTACCTCCAGAGGAAATCCTCCTGCTGGAACCCAACATGGAGACCTGCTGGTTCTGGACCTGCTGGGTCGGGATGGTACAAGGTCCAGTTTCATTCATTTCAGGTCATTCTGATTCAGTTCAGTTCCAGACCTTTCTGGCTTTATTTCTGGAGGAGCATTTGAGTTGTCCCAGCTGGCAGCAGAGGTGCGTTGGATAAATCCACCTGGAGCGTCTCGGCTGCACTTGCTGTCTTCATCTGTAGCGACAGGAAGCTGTGGGTTCAACCCCTAATGGCTCTGCTAGCGCCTTGCTGATGGGAACTATGGCAGGATGCTGGTTCTAAATCAGGATGCTGTTGCGTTTTGCTCCTGGTTCTTCGGGTTTTGAACCGGCCTCCCGGTCCAGAGTTAAACTGGATGAGACCAGTTCGCAGAGCTGAAACTCCTGACTGGATGGTTTTTAGGGATGGTTCTGGGTAAAAGTCCAAATGTTTAGATTGGTTCAGAAGGTTCTGCTGCTTCTCCTGAACTGAAACGATGATTTCAGGTTTTCAGTGTATCAATGATTCGTTTGGGTCCGTGAACCCAGAGAAACTCCAGGAATCCAAAACGCTGTATGCTCCGACCTCGAATCAACGCTCCACCTCAATGCTGGCTGATTTCTCCAGGAGTTTAACCTTTGACCCCTGCTGGATGAGCCGGGTCTCTTCCTGTGGTGTTCCTCAGGTCGTGTTTGGACCTTCTGCTGCCGGCAGCTCTGTTTGCTCTCCGCTGTGGAAAAAGCTTTATTAGCGTCTGGATCGTGTCGCCTTCCTGGCGGCTGTCAGCCTCCTGGAGCCGGTTCCAGCTGGAGGTGAGAGCAGAGGCAGAGCGGCATCCATCATGAGCAGCAGACGGAGCGCTGTCCTCAGTCTGTCAGCAGGTGGACATAAAGGAGACGGAGGCGAGACGGAGAGCTCCTTAATGTGCGATTAGCACCAGATTTATCAGGGGTGGCGGCATTCCTCTGCAGCCGTACTCATCCTTCACCGTGCTGAAGACCGGAACGCCGTAGGGAACGCCCCGGGGGACACCCCGGGGAACGCCGTGTGGGACGCCGTGGGGAACGTTATAAGGAACGCTGTAGGGATCACCCCAGGAAACAGAGAGTGCCTCAGGGAACGCCCCGGGGGACACAGAGCGCCCTGGGGACCCCGCTGACCCAGACTCAGAGCAGCGGTTCCCCTCCAGCTGATGGATCGCCTTTCCTAACTGCTGGATCGCAGCAGCGGCATTCTCCTGGTTGTTGTTGGAGCACTGCGTCAGGATTGGCTGGATTTAGAGTCCTGCTGACAGAAACCTGAAGCTGACCCAGATGAACCGCATTATGACGACCCAACGCTCCGGGGAGACATGGCTCCGCTCCGGATGAGAGCCAGCCTAATGGAGACGGAGCTGGTCTGGGACCTCGGGTGGATACAACGGGCTTCAGACATTAACGATCCAGATAAAACCATTAACATCTCAGACCTTCATGATGGAGACAGATGGAGGACAAAACACAGACCCACTGAGGGACATGTGGACCTTCTGCGCTTCCTCATTAGAAACCTGACCAGCAGGTGGCAGATTCATTTAGGTCCTTCATAAATCAGCAGAAGAAGAAATGCTGAACCTGGTTCCATGAAGCGGTTCAGGAAGAATCTTCCTCACTGAGGAAACGGGTCCGTTCAGTCCGGTCTGGTCTAGTTATACCTGCAGGCCTCCCTGTCTCCTCCTCCATCAGTGTCTTGGTTCTGGTTCAGGCCCAGCTGTGTGGTTTTCCTCTGGCGGTTTGGAAGGCGTTCAGCTTGTTCCTCTGCTGTGAATCTGAGGCTGAGCAGATAAATGGCGGCTGTGACATCACGGCGAGCGGCGCTAGCGCTGAGTGAGCGGATCGTAACTCAGCAGCAGAGGGAGTAAAACCAACATGTGAGCAAGATGTTCCTCTGCTCGGCGGGAGATCCATCACTGCAGATAGCAATGCCAGATGATCCCGTCTGACGGCTCCACTGTGTGGGCCGGCCGCAGCAGATTTATGGGTCCGTTCAAAGGTCCGCCAGCCACACGGATCTCCTACTGAGTCATTTAGCAGAACCTGGAGGTTCTGAAGGCTGAGGACAACATGGAGCTAGTGGTGGCGCTGTAGCGACGCTTCCGCAAGGAGAAGCAACAACAACGAGCTGAAACCATGGAAACCAAAGAGACGAAGCAACAGCAACGAGCTGAAACCATGGAAACCAAAGAGACGTATCAACAGCAACCAGCTGAAACCATGGAAACCAAAGAGACGTATCAACAGCAACCAGCTGAAACCATGGAAACCAAAGAGACGTAGCAACAGCAACCAGCTGAAACCAGTCCACTGGCCTCTGCTGGAACAATGTTATAATTATCATGATCCAAGTTCAGAAGATCATCCATTTCTTTGTGTTAATCTGGTTTTCAGCGATCGGGCTGATCACTGAAAACCAGCGATCAGCCCGAAACCTGGGAGTAGAGATGACCTCTGAACCTTCAGAGCCACATTAAGACAGTCACAAAGTCGGCCTTCTATCACCTGAAGAACATCTCCAGGGTCAGAGGACTGATGTCTCCGTGAGATCTAGAGAAACTCATCCATGCGTTTATCTTCACCCACATTGATTACTGCAGCAGCGTCTTCACAGGTCTGACTAATAAATCAATCCTCCAGCTGCAGCTGATCCAGAAGCTGCTGCTGCTGTTCTCACTAAAACCAGGAAGACAGAGCACATAACACCAGTTTTAAAGTCCCTACACTGGCTCCCTGTAGCTCAGAGAATAGACTTTAAAATACTGTTAGTTTATAAATCACTGAACGGTTTAGCACCACAATACATTAAAGATCTGTTATTGCTGTACCAACCGTCTAGACCCCTCAGATCTTCTGGTTCTGGTTCTGCTCTGCATCCCCAGAACCAGAACCAAACGAGGAGAAGCAGCATTCAGCTTCTATGCACCACAGATTTGGAAAAAACTTCCAGAAAACTGTAAAACAGCTGAAACACTGAGAGCCTTTAAATCTCAACTTAAAACCTGTTTAGAGCTGCTTATGGCTAAATTAGGGTTAGAGTGTGGGGTTTGATGTCTTTGATGCTTTTAATGTTTTTATCTTTAGTTTTTATGTTTTCGATGTTTTAAATTTTTTTATCTTTACTTTTCATCTAGTTATTAACTTATTTTTATTTTTCACACTGTCTATGTAAAGCCCCCCGGAAAACGTCCCAGTTCAGCGAATCTATATCTAGGGGTGTGAGAATCCTTGTTAAATGACGTTTAACTAAAGTCCTTCGGGGTTTAGAGTCCCAGTTGACGGTGTTTCAACTGAAAACCTAGACCCAGCCAGCATGCCTAGGTGGGCCCCATGTGGGGGAAAGGGGGGCTGATATGGGTCCCATATGGGTTTGTCCCCGGGTTCCACGATGGCCCCACATGGGTTTGCCCGTGTAGGGCCAGAGCCCACATGGGCCCTATATGGTGGTGGCCCCACATGGGTTTGTCCATTTAGGGCAAACCCTAAATGGACAAACCATTGTCCATTTAGGTTTTGTCCATGTAGGGCCCTAAATGGCCCTACATGGGCCATTTAGGGCCCATGTAGGGCCCTACCATTTAGGGCCCTACATGGGCCCTAAATGGACAAACCCATGTGGGGCCATCGTGGAACCCGGGGACAAACCCATATGGGACCCATATCAGCCCCCCTTTCCCCCACATGGGTCCCACCTAGGCATGCTGGCTGGGAGAGGTTGGAGTCCCTGTCAAACGGTGTTTTTGACTAAAGTCCCAGAGGGTTGGAGTCCCAGTTAAACGTTTAACTGAGTCCTAAAAGGGGTTTTAATGTTTTTATCTTTTTTTAATCTTTTTCAATATGTCTTTCTCTTTCTCACCGTTTATTCAATGTCACATGCTGTTTTTATTTTAATTATGTAAAGCACTTTGAAATGCCTTGCTGTTGAAATGTGCTATACAAATAAAATTTGATTGATTGATTGATTTCACGCAGAGCGATCACTGAACTGTTTGAGTAAACAAACAAACGAAAAGTTCTCTGAGCTACGGACCATGACTGGAAGGAAATGGTTCTAGATCCATCCATCCATCCATTTTCTACCACTTATCCCGGGTCGGGTCGCGGGGGCAGCAGCTTCAGAAAGGAGGCCCAGACTTCCCTCTCCCCATCCACTTCTTCCAGCTACTCCGGAGCTGGCGTTCCCAGGCCAGCAGAGAGACATCGTCCCTCCAGCCTCACCAGGGAGGCGTCCAGGAGGCATCCTGACCAGATGGCCGAGCCTCAACTGGCTCCTCTCGACGTGGAGGAGCAGCAGCTCTACTGAGTCCCTCCTCTCTCTGAGAGCCCAGCCACCCTGCGGAGGAAACCCGTTTCGGCCGCTTGTATCCGTGACCTCGTTCTTTCAGTCATGACCATGGATGAGGGTGGGAACGTAGATCGACCGGTAAATCGAGAGCTTCGCTTTTTGACTCGGCTCTCTCTTCACCACGACGGACCGGTACAGCGCCCGCTTCACGGCAGACGCTGCACCAATCCGCCTGTCGATCTCCTGCTCCCTTCTTCCCTCATTCGTGAACAAGATCCCCAGATACTTAAACTCCTCCACTTGAGGCAGGACGACCCCCCTGACCCGGAGAAGGCACTCTACCCGTTTCCAGGTCAAGACCATGGCCTTGGATTTGGAGGCACTGAGCCTCATCTGAGCAGCTGAAATGAGTTTCCTCTGCAGGAAGCTCCAGATTTACCTGAGATAGGAGAGGAGCGCCATCATGCTAGAGAAGCTGCTGCTCTTTAACAGCAGGACTCGGCTTAGGCTGTTTCTCTGATTCTGATACAGACTGATGGATAAGAGTCATTATTAGGACCTTTAAGGTCACCAGTAGGGCCATAACATCACCAGTTACATGGTAATGGAGCATCATGGTCACTGGTTGCTGGTCCTACCTGGTACCCAGCTCAGTGTTTGGGTCGCCTGATGAATCCTACATGTCCCAATAAGGCCGTGTCAGACGTCTGATCAAGATCTAAGCTGTGAGGTGAAACCTGAGTCTCCTGACTCCTCTCTCCGTCTGCTCATGTCACCGTCCAGTGTGGACACGGCTGTCTTCAGTCCTGTCTGAGTCTGAACCGTTCAGAACTGAAGGAACCTTTTGGACGACAGAAGAAATGTCTTCCAGGAACAAGAGGTCCGGGAAGCCTGACGGAGACAGAGTTAGGGTTGACTGTGAGGTTAGGGTTAGGCTTCTCCTCATGACCTGTGAGGTTAACGGGAGTTTCCGACTTGCTGCTGGTTTTCTCCAGAACCAGACAGTAGAAATCTGATATTTTCTGTTTTCTCTCACAATCAGACATAAAAGAGAACTGTGTTTGATTGTTTCAGAGCTTCAGGACTGATTAGTTTCAGACTGAAACCTGACTGTGACTCCTGAGGTAATGGACACGCTCATGAACTTTGACCTTTCACTTCCAGCTGCTGCTAATCTTCACAGCCAGGACAGAAGTTCTGCTGAGGATTGTCTAAACTTTCAGATTTGTTGACCAAACATGACAGCTTCCATTCAGCAGCAGAGATCTGCGCAGCATGTTGACACAGAAAAGAAGCTGCCGATTATTCCGTCTAGTTGCTCCTCCCCTGACCTTTGACCTCACATTACTCACGTTACCTCTGTTTGGTCTGCGAGGAGCTCCAGTCTCGGTCCTGCAGACCCCAGATGTGACGTTCGCTGACGCTTTGAGGGAATCCATAAATTAAAGGTGTCAGAGGCCTGTGGGCAGTTCTGGGATACATTTCTGCAAGTCTGGAAAACCTGGAAGGCCTGGAATGCCTTCTGCTGGGATTGGTCCAGTCTATGAAAGTTCCCCAGATGTTGTCCGCTCTGCCTGAGCGAGGCGGAGCGGCGAAAACGCTGCTGTCGCTCTGGAAGAAGAATCACCTCAACTCTGACTCCGGTTCAGCCTCCTGGAAAAACCTGGAGCTCCCAGTCTATCTCCATGCTGCTTTCCAGGAACGCCGAGGTTCCAGTTTGATTTACAGCTCCCAGAAACAAAATGATTCAGTTGTTTGGTTCCAGCGTGAATCTGGATCATCCGCCCTGTCCTCCCATCTCTTCATCACGCTGCGGTCCTCAGGAGGAAGTGCTGACGCAGAGCCGGATAATGGATGGAGCTGACATCGCTTTCTGGTTGCACTGCGACTCAGCTGGAGGTCAGAGGTCACTCTGGGACTGAAGCTGCTTGCTGCGCTTCCCTCTGGTTCACCTGCTGAAGCCGGGCAGAGCGTCTGGGCAAGAAATGTGGACGGTAACCAGGCCAACGGGACGGAGAGGAAGGAGGGAAACGACAGGAAACGATCAGGAGGAAAACCTCAGCAATCCCTGGAATCTGCTCCACGACATCTGGGAAAGAGAGAGAAGCTGCTGTGACGAAGCCCAGATACGCAGACAGAGCCGTGTCAGGACACGCTAACCAGTCAGCTAACGAGAGAAATATGTCAGGTAGAGAAACCGCTCAGCCTGATGGAACCCAGCGACAAACCAAGATGGCCGCCTGATGGAACCCAGCGACTAACCAAGATGGCCGCCTGATGGAACCCAGCGACTAACCAAGATGGCCGCCTGATGGAACCCAGCGACTAACCAAGACGGCCGTTGGACAAGGCTTCTGGATGATGAGACCACAGCATGATGGAGGAAACCGAATGGCTCCTACCAAATGAAAAGCACGGTGAGGGAGGAGTGATGATTTAAAACACATCCAACAGTCGGAGGGACAGGATCTCCAAACAGAACGACGTAAGACCCAAACTCCGTTGGAGCCGAACACCGGGCCTGAGCTCCTACATCCTGCTCCATCAGACAGACATAAAAATATGTCTGATAAGATTAATGATCTGAGCTCTGAACTGCATGGCATTCTGGGAGATGTAGGCATCAGCCCTCAACCAGTCATGGCTAGGCATCAACTAACTCACCTTTTTGTTACCTAGCAACTGCCTGTTGGGTAACACACAGGAAGGTGTTCTGTACCAGGTGCTGAGTCGGCGCTAACAGTAGCATAGCATGACTCTGTGCAGCGCTAATAGGTGAGAGCTGGTTGTTCCCGACTGGCTGGTCCAACCTGCTGGCAGCCATTAGGATTGTGGGAAATGAAGGATTTTGTAGGCAGTGTGACTGAGATCTCTCAGGACCTGAAACATCTGGGTGGAGGGAAAGAGAACTGGACTGGAACAGCTCAAGTGGATAAAAGAGGAAACTTCTCATCACCAGTTTGGGAAGATCTAGGATTTTCAAAACAAAAATCTAATTATCAATATGAAGTGACATGGAGGGCTTTTGTTGTGGTGTCTGTTCCAGCAGTAAATGTAAGCTGAGGCCACGCCCCCTCTGGCCTGAGCTAGCGTTAGCGTCTACCTGCTAGCTGGTCGGGACCAGCGGTCAGGCTGATGTAAGCCGCAGCTGCGATGCCGCTCCTCCAGCAGCTGGCGGGTAAATCAGGCTGAGGTAAGGGGCCGGGCGGCGCTGCGTGTCGGAGCGGAGGATGTGCAGCTCGCTGTCGGACCTGCTGTGTTTGTTGGAGCGGCTCCTCCAGGTTCCTGGCTCTGCAGATGTTTGTCCTCGTGCCCAAACGTCTCCAGATTCCCAGGGCTGCTGGGAGGTTGTGTGAGGACACAGACGGGATGATTCACTCTGATAGGAGCTGCCTCCTCCATGTGATTCCCTCTTTTATTTGTGCTCAGAGAGAGGGAGAGACTTCCTGTTTTCCTCCTCCTTTTCCTGCACTTTGCTCCCTTTGTTTTCCTTTTTTTGCTTCACTCTCTTTCTCTGTTTTTTCTGCTCCACTTTGGATTTTCTTCTTAAATCCTAACAGTTTTTGACACATTTCCACCTCCATGACTCATTTTATCCCCAGTTTTCCCTTCGTCAAACGCAGATCGTTCTTTGTCTGAGCTGCTGAATTAAATCTGAGGAACAGTGTAATATATCAAAGGAACTTTTTAGTACCATTCAATCTTTTTCTAATGTTTCAAAGTCAAACTTTGTACTTTGTTGATTTTTTATGGAGCAGAGCAGCAAAAACTAAGCGTTCTTATGAAGTAGACATAAAACAAATGATGGTTTTTAAACATTTTTTTTACTAAGGATGTTCTGATATTGATTCTCCGGTTAGTAATATTTACTCTACACTTTCCACACCACCTTCGTTGTTTCTCTGCTTCAGCTAAACACCCAGAATCCTTTGCTCCATCACTGTCACATGATCTCAGACATCACCTGACCAACTCTTGTCCCGTCGTTTAATAAAAACTAGAGTGAATTAAAACAACATTCAAAGCTTTGAACATCTTCCAGAGTTCAGTCCATCCTCTGGACCCGGGACGAGGACGGACCGAGACATGGACCCGGGACGAGGACGGACCGAGACATGGACGGACAGGCTGAGCAGTTTAAAGTCAGTAAATGATTTGACAAAACAAAGATGCTTTTACAGTAAGAGATTGTGATGGATAAATGATGGATTCCCTCCTTCAGTCCGGTCGACCCGGTTCTACTGGAACCAGAACATCTGCTCCACCTCCAGCTGCTGTGGTTCTGAGTCACACCAACCTGTTCCCCTCCTGGCCTGTGGGGGCGCTGCACCAAGAACCACTGAAGGAAATCGACACGAAAATCTCTGAAGACACTGAGAGCAACTTCCTTCTTCACCAGATGGAAACAAGATGGAGGATTTTAGCGGCTGGAGGATTTCTCTTTAGGCTAAAGACCAGGAGACATTTCTGCTGCTAGTGCTAGGCTAGCAGGTTAGCTTTGGTTGTGTTTACCCAGAATGCCTTGCTCTGTAGTCCACTTCCTGCTTTTGGAGCGGTCTCTGGTCCGCTTGGCGTTCACATTCAAACCGAACCAGAGTTCACTTCAACCGAACCCAGACCGAGGTCAGGAGGACCAGAGGTCAGAGGTCGATTAGCGTTCACATCTCACCAACCGAAATGGACTTTGACTAGACAGACGGACTGGAGTCGGGTTGAAGTGGACCGGACCTGGTTCTGTTTTTGGGAACATGTGGTCAGACGTCTGCAGAAGAATCAAAAGCTAACAGGACGGATTTCTCTCCTTTCGGTTGTTGAGGTTTTCAGGTGTTGGTGTATCTCCAGGTTTCCTGATTTTTCTGCTTTCCTGTTTAAAGCTTCCTTGTCTTTAATTGGTCCAAGTGAACAGCTCTTTCTGGATCTGTGGACAAGTTTACTGTGTCTGTTTGGGACGTTGTGTGAAACAGAAGCAGCATCTTTCTGGTTCATGTCTGGTGTCGATCGATGCAGTTCCACCTGGCAGCCTCCAGAGGGCGTCGGCTGCGTTGCTTCGTGCGTTCAGAGCCTGGTTCTGATTGGTTCATTGACTGCCTTGTTGTCTTGGGAAGCGTCTCTCGGAGTGAAGAACGACCCGTGCTGACCCGACCGGACCTGTAGCGGTGCTGAGAGCAGACGCTTTGGGATCAGGATCTGGAATCGGACCGGCTCCGCTCTCTGCTCGCTCCGCGGGTTTGCCAGAGCTGGAATGCAGCGAAGCATAGTTTGGTTTGTGAGCCATAATCAAATCAAAATGTGTCTGCATACTTTCCCATGGGGAGCGGAGGAGCGGAGGAGGGGGTCCAATTAAACGGTGACACTCGGAAAGAATGGCAGATAAACAGACGGATAATCATCAGGAATGGACGGAGGCTCAAACAAAGGCCGGAGGAGGGGAGGAGGGCGGCTACTGGTATTCCGGGTTATTTTTGGACGTTTTCAGAAGCAGAAACGTGTTTTTACGTAACTCTGCATCAGGCTGCAGCTAACGAGCTAACATACCAAAATGTTTCGGGGCGGAGACGGAGAGTGGGAATAATGCGGAGTCACATCTGTGGCTCATTAGGCTGACGACACCTTTTAATTCCAGCTCTCATTACGGCCGGAATGACGGGACCGCGCTCCGAGCCGGTTCCCAGTCCAGCAGGAAGCTTTGGACGAGCGGATAATTAGGAGAGATCTGCTTTAGCATCAGACTAATTGAAGGCTGAGCGTCATGTTTATGGACTCACCAAAACAAGTTTAAACATGCTGCTCCTCATTTAAACCCCACAGAGCTGTGATTGGTGGAACAGCAGCCAATCAGGACCCAGAGCACATCAGTTCCTCTCCTCAGGTCTCAGCCATGTTCTGCTGCTTCACCTTCACATCCCACCATTTCAGCTGCTGCTGCTGAGCGTTTCCATGGAGACAGGAGGTCACAGGGCCGCTGCACACACACAGTGATACACACACACACACACACACACACACACACACTCTGACCCGGCGGTAATCTGTTTCCCAAACCGTTTCACACGCCAAAGTTTCCACTTCAGACAAACTTAAATACACTCAGGCTGTGAAAGCTAAACAGAACCGGGTGGAGGGGCTGAGTCGGGTCTGATGTTTGCAAACAGAACCAGAACCTCCTGCTGGATAACTGGACCTTAACAGGATTACAGCCTGTTTTACTGCAGTGGAGCTGCTGCAAAACGCGGCGCTGAGTCACCATGGAGGAGTCAGCTGGTCCAAGCCTGCTGGACCCGACCAGAACCAGACCTGGACTGGGACCAGGACCAGCCTGGACTGGACCAGAACCAGGTCCAGGTCAGCCATCCTACTCAGCTGTAGCTCTGACTGACCCTGTCCTGTCGGGTCGGTGGAACCAGAACCTGCTGATCCAGACGGATCAACCTGAGCGTTTCCATGGAGACGCGGGTCACAGGAACGCTGCTCTGGTCAGGAGGTCTGACTCCATCCAACTTTTAAAATGTCACAAAGCAGAAAATGTGAATTAGTCGTTTCCATCACTTCCAGGCTGGGCAGGAAGTGATGTCATGAGATGGTGATGCTCTGATGAACAGAAGTGGAAGCTGCTAACCACCACGTAGCAGTGAGTTCCTCCGTCCTGGAGGTTTAGATGTAAACATTTCTCAGTGGATGATAAAGTTCCTGTCAGAACTTGATCATTTTTCTGTCTCATGTTTAAAACATCAACCATTTTTCAGAAAAGCCAAAAAAACACCTAAAGTGATCGTAAAAACGTTTGTGAATTGAATGAAGCTATTTTGCTTTTTCCTTCGACCTTTCCTGATGCAATGCTTCAAACTGAGCATAAAACAATGATAGAAACATAAAACAGGTCAGGACTGAGGTTCGCTTGATTTATTGTTGGTTTTGTCCCTGAACGTCTCTGAGCTGTTTGTGTTCAGCTGAGCAGCCTGAGTCTGGTCCAAACTGAAGATCGCCTGTCAGAGTCTCCTCTGCATCTTCTCTGAACGCTAAAAGCTTTTTCTTTAAAAGGAAAATGAAACGAGACGAGAGCCACGAAACCCTGAGTTTGACAGAAATGTGCTCAGATTGTGGCCTAGTTAAAGTCTGGTCCAAGCTCCATCTGAACCCTGTTAACAGATCAAGTTCCCATCCTGCAGTCTGTTGGGCCTTCCAGCAGAGACTCCCTCCGCACCAATCAGATTCAGCACCCGTCCATCAGACTCTTTATCACAGACGTTTTTATTATGCTGTGATTTTTAGCGGCACTGCACCAGGTGAGTCCTTCACGGCGACCTCTCATTGACCCCGGGCAGCAGACGAAGGAGTCGTGTGGGAGGTTTTATGTAACCATTAGAAGCTGTGATGCTGCAACATAGATCTGATTTAAATAGACAGCAGCCGCCATGCAAATCTGCTGGATGAGCGTGAGATGCTCCCTGACCCGCTGGGACCTCATCCAGCAGAAACATGACGGATGTTTACGACATGCTGCAGGTGGAAATGCATCGCTGCACCTGGACGGCCCAACATCACAGGTTCTTCTTCACCGTGAAGCCGGTCGGGTCGGTTCTGGAACCTGTTATTGTCTCTGACTCTGGTTCTGTCAGTCGGTTCGGGTTTTAGAGGAATCCTCAGAGGTTTGGGTTTGATGGAAAACCAAACAAACGTTCCCAAACTGAGATCCCAATGATGCTAACTCCCACCTGCAGGGGGCAGTGTTTCCAGCGCTGCCTCAGCCTGACGTGATTTCAGGTTGTAGTCTGTCATCGATGTGGCGAGTCACAAAGATCCAGCTGTTTAAGTTCAAAGAATAAAAATGTTTCTGTTTATATATTTTTGTATCTTTTTTCCAAAGCAGCACAAAGTCGGTGGTTCTGATCCAGAAACAACCGTGACCTCCTGGAGGGCCGATCTCGGGTCTAGTGATTTGTCCTGTTCTGATGCGGCGCTGGTCCTCCAGACAGAACCGGTTCATGTGATTTCAGGACCTAACCTAGAATATAACCCGAGGAAGTCGATGGAGTCGGTGTGGTCTCTGTAGTTCACTGGGACCAGACTCTCAACATGCTGGTTTGGACTGGGAGGAAGCCAGAGTACCCAGAGAGAGTCCAGCCATCCACAGGGAGAGCGTTCTGACAGGGATGGCCTTGACCTTTGAACCCAGGAGCTTCTTGCTGCTCCTCATCGTCCCCTGAATAAAGATCATCAGTAACTTCAGGATTCTCCTTCTGGTGTTCATCAACCAGCTGAAGCCGTAGCTTCCCAGTCCTGATCTCCATCCGACCCCTGCTGCCGTTCCAGCTCCTCTTTCCGTCCCAGCGGACCGCTGGAGAAACTTTCTGCCCTTCAGTTTATTATTTCCACTGACAAATTACATTTTGAGGGAAATCTAATGCAAATGTGGCCGTACCCTCTGTCCACAGAAACCATATCCGTGTCTCCGCTGGGCTTGTTTGAGCGCAGCAAATGTAAACTTAGACTCCGCTGCTCGCCATGCAAATCCACAGGTGGGTCCAGTTTAAAAGGAGCATGTGGTGAGATGTTCGAGAAATGAAAAGCCCAAATTACAAACAGGGGAGCCTCTTAATGCAAAACCACCAGAGGATAGATGGTGTTTAGATGCAGCGACGCAGTGGGTGAGATGGAGGTGCGTAAAACCAAAATCACCGTTTATTTTTCAGTAAATTTTAAAGCTGATGTCTGTTTACATCGTCTCCGAACACTTACCACATCATTAATCCTCCTGTTTGTTGATCAAAAACCTGAACTTTAACGTGCTTTCCAACTGCCTCGGTCCTCAGTGACGCATCTTCTGAGAATTTTACCATTTACCAAACTCAGAACGGATGTAAACTGAAGGTTAGATACCGGACAGAGCTTTAATTTGGGCGTGAGAAAGAATCATCTCAGTCTGTCGGAACCGTACGGGTTACGCAAGACATGCAGCTTCTGATGTGCTAAAGTCAGTCAGCAGCGTGGCTGTTATAACGGGGACTATTTCTGGTTTAATTCCTGCAGAATTTGTAAAATCGTCCAGAATTGGTGGAAATGAGTTCTGTTGGGTCCAACTCCACGTTGGGATTGGATCCCAGTTTCTTCCTGAACGGCATCATGGCTCTGCTGGCCTCCAACGTGCTGCTGGGTCTGCCGGCCAATGGCTACGTGGCCTGGATGATAGCGAGCGAGTCCAGCGGCCCCGCCGTCTCGGAGCTCTTCGCCCTCAACCTGGCCGTCGCAGAGATCCTCTTCGCCTGCTCCTCTTTCTACGTGATGCTCCACTTCCTGCTCAGGATGTCCCAGGAGGTCGGGGTTCTGGTTCTGAAGCTGTTCCTGCAGCTCATGCTGATTTCTCGGCCACTCTTTCAGACCTGCATCTGTCTGGAGCGCTACATGGCCGTGGTCCATCCCACCATCTTCATCAGGTAAATTCAAGGGAGAACTGCAGAAGGACCAGAGTTATTGGAACGGCAGAGTTCCTCCAGACCGGACCCAGATATCGGCACTGGTCTGGTTCTGGTGTCTCGGAGTATCTCACAGTATTTCAGTGTATTTCAGTGTATCTCACAGTATTTCAGTGTATCTCACAGTATCTCACAGTATTTCAGTGTATTTCAGTGTATCTCACAGTATTTCAGTGTAT
>NW_006800343.1:337220-342573 GCF_000485575.1 Poecilia formosa
GTGTTTTCCTGATTCTTCCTGCTTGCAGGCTGAAACCTCTGCGGTACCGTTTGGCTGTCTGCCTCTTTGACTGGCTGCTGATCCTGCTGGACTTCTTGTTTCCCTTCCTCGGCCCGTCCCTCACCGTCTCTGCTTGCTACTTCATAGCCAAGTCCCTGCTCTTCCTGTCCGTCTTGTCTTACTGCGGTGTCCGCGTCCTGCTCGTCCTGAAGCAGCCGGGTCCGGGCGACAGCTCCCGCAGCGTTGAGAGCTGGAGCGCCATGAAGAGGAAGGCCTTCAAGGTGATCGTCATCACCCTGGGGTTCAACAGCGCCACCCAGCTGCTGCAGATCCTCATGCTGGGCCCAACCGTCCTCACCGCGTCTCTGCTTCTCATTCTGCAGCTCACGTTGTTCAGCCTCTTCATCAGCATCATCAGCAGCTTCATCACTCCTCTGCTGTTCCTGCACAGAGCCGGAAAGCTGCCCTGCATCAACTTCTAGCTGTTGCAGAGCCAGTTAAGGTTCCTGCCGCAGCCCGAGTCGTGGACAAACAACCTGTTCACAAACAAAACAGTACATTTCCCCAGAAACCTGATTCATCCTTCCCAATGATCCGTGACTGTTTATTTGGGAATACTAATCATTCCCATATTCCCTGTTTTCAGGCCTCTTCACTTGGGAACTTGTGATGAGTGCCTAGAGACTAACCTTAGCTTTTACTGAGCCTCGAGGGCTCCTGTAGATTCGTCCCTGAGCAGCTGAACGTTAGACTCCTGGTTCCTGTTGAAACGAGAAAATTCCCTTTGAAAGCCTTTAACCCTTTAACTGCCACCCAGAAGCACCAGCAGAGGACGTTAAAGGGTTAACTAACCCAGGCTCTACATCACTTCCTGTTATGACGGCTGTGACTCAGACCGATAAACGCATCACTTCCTGATGATGTTGGACTCTGGACGCCGTCGTCTGAAGGAGACGGAGATTCCAAACAGATGAACTTTAACCCCCGACCCGGTAATCCCCAGTCCCACTGGTCCCGGTACTGCCAGTGTGAGATGGAGTGAAGGAACTGGTGGAACCGGGTCCAGTTCCTCTGGATGAGTCTCTCAGACCTGTCATGTTGAAAGTCGTCTCCGTTCTCCAGAGAGATGCTTGTCTAAGGACAAGAGCAGCGCCCCCATCAGGTGTGTGTAGTCACTGCAGGCCACCGTAGCGCCCGGAGCCTCCATGTTGAGGTTCTGTTCTCAGAGCCGGACCGGGTCGGACATCAGGACCAGAACCTTCTGGACATTTGGACGTCGGTTCCAGGAGCATTCAGAGCTAATCTGACTTTAGAGTGAGGAAAACATTTCCTCCTCTTCCTCCTCCAGCTGATTTATGGCCTGATCAGTTGGTTCCGTTAAAAAGAGGCGTTCTGGACGGATCAGAACCAGAACCACTCGTTGATGAATCGTCAGTCGCAGCCAAGCTGCAGAGACAAACTGTGCAAACATTCAGCGAGACGGGAGCTAATGGGACGTGATTAATGCAAGTCCAGGTCCAACGGGGTCCATGTTGCTGTCAGAACAAACGGGTCGGGTCGCGATTAATGAGGTCAGCCCGGCAGCTGAGTCTTCCTCCAGATGCTGCTGGATACCGGTCCGGTCTCAGCAGGAACTCTGGCTGCAGAGCCGAGGCCCGGTCAGCGGCCCGGATCAGAACCAGGGCCTCCGTTGGTTCCTTCTGTTCGTCTCAGGACAGAAATGTTGGGTTCTGCTGACCCAAAGCGTCTTTCCTGGACAAAACGAATATTCAGCAGGAATACTCCAGAAACCGTTCAGCTGAACCGGGTCACTGCTTCCTGTCCAAGACCCGGTTCTGTGAAGCTTCACCGGGTCATGGCTGGACCCAAATTACATGACCTCTTTTCCTGTAGTTGTCGTGGTGATTTTACCTCAGGTAAGATCAGCCTGACAGATAAAACAGGCAGAGGAAAATGAGGAAGAGGAGGGAAGGAGGAAGAGGAGGCGCGTGGCCCAGAACCACAGAGCGGTTCTGCTTTGATCAGCCCACTAACCGCCCAAAGACCGTCTCTGGTTCTGGTTTGCTGGGCCTTGTTTCCAGCTTGATTTCCCAGTTCCTTAACTGGAGTCCAACGTGTCCTTCGGGACGCTGGACGATTGGACCAAACGTCCTGACAGCGTCTGCAGACCATCCAGACCGTCACCATGTCCCCGACCCAGGATCTAATCCTGACCCACAGTACAGCTGACCCAATTACTGCCAGAACCAGAACCACTTTAACCTGAAGTGCAAATAAAAGTCAGAACGAGACTATTGAGCTAACAGCCAAGCTAACCTGACTGCTAACTTTGAAAACATGTATCGCTCTTAGCTTCTCCTATGTTGTTTTTCATTTTTAAATGTTGTGCTCATTTTCTTGGATGTTTTGTAAACTTCCAGTTAAATAAAGTTCATATTCTGTGCAGAAGCCAAATTACACTAAATGTTTGTGTAGCACTTTAGTGTTTGTAAAATTCGGCTCCCATTTAAAGCAGAACTTACAAATACACACAAGGGGGTTACGTCACAGGCATCAGGCAAAATATGTTTCACCAGTTAAATGGAGAAGTAAATAAATAGCCAAACACTCAAATATGAAATCATGTTGACCTTTTGCAACAATAATTTATTACGAAAAACACGAACTAAGAAAATAATAATAGTTATCCTGATAAATAAATCAGTAACCAAAACTCTCAAAATAAATTTAGGATAGTTTTAATCCACTTAGTTCATGCTAGTAAAGAAACTCAAATGGTTAAATGTCCAAATCTTCTTGATCCTTTTTAATACGAATATTGTCCAGAAACGAGTTCCATATCCTGGGAGAATTTCTCCTTTTTAATCCAAAGTCTCAATCCAAAACCAAAAATCCCCAAGCGTCAAAAACCTCCCCCCAACAAATGAGAAAAAGGAGTGGTACCACCAAAAATCCCCAAAAAGAAACGTAAAGTCCAGATCTCACCGGGAATGTCTTTCTTTCCCCCCCGGTGGCGTCCTCCTGCACCTGGCGGCGTTTCCTGTGCACAAGCTCCAATCCAGCTCCTAAAGCGCCCGATCCGCGGCGCTGGGGCGAACTTTCATTTTCCGTTTTACCTCCTTTCTTTGCTTTATTATTTGTTCTAATCGTTCAATTAATTCAAGTCTCCCGCTGCCCGGATCTGACGGTGAGCGTCTTCCACTCTGATTGCACCGACGCCCCTTTTTATACACTAAATCTCAGCCACACCTAAAAATCAGCATGACCTGCCCAACAATCAGTTTTAAAAGTGGAAACTCCGAATAATTTTACAAAGAAATAACAGCAACTGTTATACCCATCAGATGATACATTTTCTCTTCAATGTATTTTACACAGGAAAAACAAAGTGGTTATGTTACAAGTTTCCATTAATTAGCATGTTGGTATGGTGATTTAGCATTAGCCTCTGCTAAATATGACATTTATGTAGCCCCTTAGCATTAGCTTCCAGTAAATACCATGTTGGTGTTTTGCTTTAGCGTTAGCTAACGCTCATGTAGCGTTTAAACTCGGAATAGAACCAGCAAAATACCTCTAAACGGGTCCAAACCAGGTTCAACTTCACAAGCCGGGCCAAATAAAATCTCTAACACCAGTTTATTTTTACTGGGAGCCAGAACCGGGCCTGGTATCAGAACCAAGCAGGTCTGAAACCAGTTCAGAAAACCTTCAGCTTCCAATGAATAAACCAGTTTAGATCTCTGTGGTCAGAGTTTACACAGTCAGGTCCAGAACTACGACCAGTTTCAGAACCAGAGTCAAACGAGTCCAACCCAACTTCAGGAGGTCTCCAGAACCTACGCTAATCAGAACCACCAACTGGTCCAACGGGTCAGAATGAGAAGAGTGATAATGATTGTCAGTGTTTAAGAGACCGACCCGGTATTGATGGACTGACCCGGTAGAGCACAGGTGTCAGACTCCAGTCCTGGAGAGCCGCTGCCCTGCAACCTTTAGATGAGCCTCTGCTGCACCACCTGAACAGAACAATTAGGTCATTAAGGCTCTGGAGACCTGATCTACACCAGGAGGAGGTGATGAAGCCGTTTCATTCCAGTGTTTTGTACCTGTGGCACATCTTAAACCTGCAGGACAGCGGAGGGCTGGAGTTTGACACCCTGCTGTAGGGGAACCAGAGCTAAGCTGTTTCGCTTCATTTCTCAGTTCATCAGATTAAAAACCCACTGAGTGGAAAATAAAACGATGTTTCTGACCGCTGGGTGTGTGTGTGTGAGTGTGCGAGCATATGGAGGTAATGATGTCCTGCGTCACAAACAGATAGAGTTACTCACACACACATGCTTGCAATCATATTGCTCCATGTATAAACAGACAGAGAGGATGTGGGCGGGGCCTGTTGCCATGGAGACTCGGTTCCATCATCATCAAACATCTTCAGATTTATGAGGCGCCCGGAGCTGCAGGAGCAGTCAGTTCGGTGTCTCCATGGTGCCGGTTGTTGGCCACAGCTCCAAAACTTCAGACATTTCCCATGTTTTAATATTTTCAGACAAAAAATCTGTAAAACCATTTTAATCAACTGTTTTTCTCCTCCAATCCTGTAAATATGTTGGTTTAAAAAAATACTAAGATCAAAAACTGGCTGGTCTGACTGTTTTTTAAATGACAGATAAGAGTTCTTCACTGATTGGCTGGTTGCTGCATTTTTTCCTGCGTTTTGATTGGTCCAGCACAGGAAGCCGTTTCAAACACAAAGGAAGTTAATTTCTTAATATTCTGGAATATTTTCTGATGTTTATTGGTGATTTAATTAACAGCTGACTCATTTTATTCAATCTCTCCAGGTTTTAGATTCTGTGGTCACAGAAAGTCAAACAAAATCTACAGATTCATGTATTAGCATAATTGTGAGATTATGCTAATCTTCCTCAAAAATGATCAAAAACTTTTAAGTGATGCTAACTCCCACCAGCAGGTGGCAGAATGTCTGACTTCTACTCAGCCTGACCTAAAGTTGTAGTCTGTGATCGATGCGGCGAGTTGAGATGAGATTGAGCTGTTTAAGTTCTTTAAAGATGTTCATGAGTTCAATATAATGAGAGAAAAGTTTGATGCAGATATTTATAACGTAGAGCAACAGAGTGACTTAGTCAGTAGTGAAGAAAACCAAACTAGAAGAGAAAGATTGAAATAAATTATGAAAGCAGGATAATAAAACATGCAGGATGTAAACGGATATTTGTGCAGAAAAACAGACTGAAAACTAAATAGCAAACTTCCTGTAAGTTCCTGCAGCTGTAGCGCCAGTTCTACATCACCCAGTTCTACATCACCCAGTTCTACATCACCC
>NW_006800343.1:342796-343943 GCF_000485575.1 Poecilia formosa
CTCATTTTCTTGGATGTTTTGTAAACTTCCAGTTAAATAAAGTTCATCTTCTGTGCAGAAGCCAAATTACACTAAATGTTTGTGTAGCACTTTAGTGTTTGTAAAATTCGGCTCCCATTTAAAGCAGAACTTACAAATACACACAAGGGGGTTACGTCACAGGCATCAGGCAAAATATGTTTCACCAGTTAAATGGAGAAGTAAATAAATAGCCAAACACTCAAATATGAAATCATGTTGACCTTTTGCAACAATAATTTATTACGAAAAACACGAACTAAGAAAATAATAATAGTTATCCTGATAAATAAATCAGTAACCAAAACTCTCAAAATAAATTTAGGATAGTTTTAATCCACTTAGTTCATGCTAGTAAAGAAACTCAAATGGTTAAATGTCCAAATCTTCTTGATCCTTTTTAATACGAATATTGTCCAGAAACGAGTTCCATATCCTGGGAGAATTTCTCCTTTTTAATCCAAAGTCTCAATCCAAAACCAAAAATCCCCAAGCGTCAAAAACCTCCCCCCAAAAAATGAGAAAAAGGAGTGGTACCACCAAAAATCCCCAAAAAGAAACGTAAAGTCCAGATCTCACCGGGAATGTCTTTCTTTTCCCCCCGGTGGCGTCCTCCTGCACCTGGCGGCGTTTCCTGTGCACAAGCTCCAATCCAGCTCCTAAAGCGCCCGATCCGCGGCGCTGGGGCGAACTTTCATTTTCCGTTTTACCTCCTTTCTTTGCTTTATTATTTGTTCTAATCGTTCAATTAATTCAAGTCTCCCGCTGCCCGGATCTGACGGTGAGCGTCTTCCACTCTGATTGCACCGACGCCCCTTTTTATACACTAAATCTCAGCCACACCTAAAAATCAGCATGACCTGCCCAACAATCAGTTTTAAAAGTGGAAACTCCGAATAATTTTACAAAGAAATAACAGCAACTGTTATACCCATCAGATGATACATTTTCTCTTCAATGTATTTTACACAGGAAAAACAAAGTGGTTATGTTACAAGTTTCCATTAATTAGCATGTTGGTATGGTGATTTAGCATTAGCCTCTGCTAAATATGACATTTATGTAGCCCCTTAGCATTAGCTTGCGGTAAATACCATGTTGGTGTTTTGCTTTAGCGTTAGCTAACGCT
>NW_006800343.1:346471-347561 GCF_000485575.1 Poecilia formosa
GTCCCTCTAATGTCCCTCTAATGTCCCTCTGGTGTCCCTCTAATGTCCCTCTAATGTCCCTCTGGTGTCCCTCTGATGTCCCTCTGGTTTCCCTCTAGTGTCCCTCTAATGTCCCTCTAATGATGTGTCCCTCTAATGTCCCTCTAGTGATGTTTCCCTCTGGTGTCCCTCTGGTGTCCCTCTAATGTCCCTCTAGTGTCACTCTAATGTCCCTCTAGTGATGTGTCCCTCTAATGTCCCTCTGGTGTCCCTCTAGTGTCCCACTGGTGTCCCTCTATTGTCCCTCTAATGTCCATCTGGTGTCCCTCTAGTGTCCCTCTTGACTAGGCCTCTGACTCTGCCGTTATGCGGATGTAATGGGTCAGGTCCGGTTCTGCTGGCGCTTCCTTTCTACAGACTCGCTCAGTGGTCGACCTGCTGTCTGAAAGGCTAACTGCGCTAACGCTACAGCTCTCATTCGCTAAGCTCATTTTAGCGTTTTGCTAACCTTGATAACATTTGGTGCTCTAAAATGTTCAGGTGGATGAACTTTGACCTCTGTGACATTTTGTTCTTGACTGCCAAGAATTCTTATTTTCATGCTTTTATTTTGAAGTCTGTCCTCTTGTTCTGTTGACTTCCTGTCGAGTTGGAAGTCCATCATTGGGACCCAGACCCAAACCTCCAGATCAGTTCTGAAAACCCAAACAGACAAACAGGAAGTTTAACTTCCTGCCACATCCAGACCTGATTATCCCGAACAGAACCAGAACCAACCTGTCTGTCTGTTTACAGGTGAAACACAACGGACTGATCCAGGAGATGGAGCATCCGACGGCGGGACGCATCGCCGTGCCGGGTCAGCACACACACACACACACACACACACACACACACACACGCACACACACACACACAGGCACACACAGGCACACACACACATGCACACACACACGCACACACACAGGCACACACATTTGTGTTGCTATCTTTGTGGGGACTTTCCATTGACTTCCATTCATTTCTACAACCTAAACCTGACCTTTACCCTTTCCCTAACCCTAACCAACCAAAACTCAATTCATACCTTAGCCCTAACTCTGACCCCTGA
>NW_006800343.1:347676-351317 GCF_000485575.1 Poecilia formosa
ACACACACACACACACACACACACACACGCACACACACATGCACACACACACACACACACTGCAGCCTGAGGTGCTTTGGTCATGTGACCTCCGGTTCTGTTGATGTTCTGTTGTTACACCAGCTTACTGGTTGTGGTTCCGGTTGTGGTTCTAATTGTGGTTCCGCTTCTGGTTCTTTTTCTGGTTCTTGTTGGACTGGGTTCTGATCCAGATTCCTCTCTCTGTCTAAATCATGGTGGGACATTTCTCCAGGAAGCGTTGTCCTGATGGTGTTGGGCTCTCAGAACCAGTCTCTCCACTCGGAACCCTGGGATAGCCCCCTGACCTGGCTCGGCCCGACCCGACCCGACCGCAGATACACAAACAAATATTTGTGAGTGGAACCACAGCAGGCAGCTGAGCCGGTCCACTGGGACGCCGGTTTGATGGATCTCTGCGAGTTTCCACTTAGGAAACCGTTTGTCCTCACGATTTACTGTCCGATCCGTCTCAGGACCAGAGCCGGTTCCGACCCGCCTCTGACCCCAGGCTCACCTTCATGCCTCAGCTTCCCCTCGTTTGTCCATCATTTCCTACAAACTTCAGGCTGTTTGGTAGTCGGACCTGGTTCTGATCCGGTTCTGACCCGGTCAGTCGTCGTCTGCTGTGTTTTGGCCGGTCGAGGATAAAATGTTTCCTCACAGTTCAGAAGCATCAACACAACCAGGAAGGTCCAAACATGGCAGAGACGTTCCTTTGTTCTGGTTCTGGTCAGTTTGGGTTTTCATTTAGCAGGAAGAACCGGACCTCTGGAATCTGAGCTTTACCATCTGGAGCTGTTGGCTGCTCAGGTTAATCTGAGATTACCAGTAATAATCTGCTGGTTCAGTGTCTGGTTTAACTTTCATAAACTGGTTCATTTTCGTTTAGAGTTCGACATCAAGCACCAGGCCGGTCCATTAGCTTAGCTTACGCATATAACAAGTTAGCGTTAGCTAGCCCTTCTCAGGAGCCTCTGGCTCCTTCAGAATAAAAGTCTGGACCTTCATCGCTCTTCATCAACCTTCCTCCTCTTCCTCCATCTTGAATCAGAACCAGAAAAAAGACAGAAATGTGATGAAAACGATTACGTAACATTATTCATTAATTATTCACCCTGACACCCTAACACACACACACACACACACACACACATGCAGACTGTGTGATGTTCACGTTGAGGCTTAGTGAACAGGATAATAAGTTAGTTATGTGGTGAAAACAACACACACACTCGGCACGTGAAGCCCCCCCACACACACACCCCCGGCCTGCCGGTCTGTGAGATCTGGCCTCATTAGCGCTGATCTTTAAAAGCAGCTGATTGTCTGAGTGTCCAGAAATAAACAGCTTGTTCTCTGCTGCAGATTCTCATTTATTTCTGACTGGAAGCTTCATGTGTTCATTACTGAAGCAGTTCAGTTTGTAACGTTTCATCCAGACTGAGTGGAGAAAAGTTTAAAACATGATTCTGTCTCACGATTCGATTCAAAATCAATTTTAGAGTCAAAAGGATCAATTATTCCTGATGATTTCTGATTTAATCGACAGGTGATCTCCTCCAGTCTGACTGATGGAGTCAGGTCGTGGGTTTGATTCATTTTCTGTTTCTTAAATCAATTTTAGGAGATTTCATATGGATTCTGAGTCGCAGTGAACGAGAATCCAGCCGAACCAAACAGTCCAACTAGCTGATTCTCTTTCAACAACCTTTATTACTTTATAAGGTTTCTTGTAAAATGTGCAGCAGTCTGGCTAATATTTCATGTTAACAGAAGAGATGAAAGTGCAGAACATTCAGCATTTACAGCAAACCTTCAGGATACGCCAGATTTTCATTCTGCTGCCTGTTTTAAGGCTGAAACATCTTTAAGAGTTTGCATTGATTAAAGGGAGTGTGTGTGTGTGTGTGTGTTCAGGTCCAGCTGTCCGCTTCAGCAGCTTCCCCCTGAGTGGGCCGACGCCCCCTCCTCTGATTGGTCAGCACACGGTCCAGGTGCTGAGGGACACCTTGTCCTACAGTGATGATGTCATCAAGGAGCTGCTGGAGTCCAGGGCGGTGGCTCAGAATGAAGTGTCCTGATTGGCTGAAGAAAGAGAAGCTGTCAATCAGGGAACCAATCAGAGCCTTAGAATCAGAATGATGCAATAATGATGTCATAGACTGTGTAAAATGTAACCAACCCTGCTAAATCTTAGCCCCGCCCCCAACAACTGTTAAGATGTCAGCAAATTGGGGTGTGACCTGGTGTGTTAATGGGGGGAAGGAGCCAGGAGAGAAGAAGCGCTGCTAACGTATGAACTTTATCGCTACATTTATCGACTTTCCTGACGAATCCTGTTATTGGACTTTAATGGCACCAGCATTCTGCAGCTGCATGAAGAAGCAACCAGAGCAGCGCTAAGCCCCGCCAACTTGGTTGACAAAAGGGCGGGGCTTAGCTTGATGTGCCCCGCCAACATCAAGCTAAATCACACTAAGTCCCGCCCACGGCAAGCTGAGCCCCGCTAAGCCCCGCCTACAACACGTTGAGTCATACGAAGCCCCGCCCACAGCAAGCTTCCCATCCACTGCAGTCTTTCTGACCGCCATCAGTCTGCAGTCAGAACAGTGGATCTGCTCTGCTCTGCGTCCATGTGGCTGATAATCTCACTTTCACCTGACTAACACCATCCATCAACCCTCGCCAGTCGCCATGGAAACGCTTTTGTTCCACCTCCTGATTCGCCACCAGGAGGCGTGTCTGAGTGGTTTTCTATCAGTGATGAAAAGCTGCAGTGTTTTAAACAAACAGCAGAATTAAACTGCTTAGACAGCGTTCTACCTGAGGGGGGCAGCACTGAGACGGTTTAGGTAAAATAATGCAACAATGAACAAATTTACAGAAAAATGTCAGAATCCAAGAAAAACATAAACATAAAAGCCAAAATAACTTTTTGACAGGTTTATTTTATTGGTTAGTTACACTTTAATGAAGTAGATCTGCTCCTTTACACTCCTTTAAAATGCTTTAAAACATCGTGGAAGGAAAACCTCAGAAACTGACACTCCATGACTGTAAACCTGCTGCTGAATAAATTATTTTCATAAATCATGAAAATAAATCACTTAGTCTCCAGGGTGATTTCTGGGTCCTTCAGTGTCCGCTAGACTTTATTCTGGATATTTAAAATGTTTTCAATGTTTATTAGAATTTACATTTATTAATCTGTGACAATTTGTTCTTACATTATTATTAGAAACCTCCATTAGATCACAACTAGGAAGTGGCTGCTGGAGGGCAATAGTCTTAACTTTGGCACTAATGTCACTCCGTAGAACAGGAGGCCTGCGCTGCAGGTAGACGATGTTCAGGCAGAAAGGTGACACCTGGTGGCATAAAGGAGGAACTGCATGAAACAGAATAACTGGTCTGGTTCCACATGTTGGAACATAAAACGGGTTTTAGTTCTAGTAAAGTATCCTGTAGGGAAAACATGGGACAGTATGGACATCATGGGACAACATGGGGCACTGGGGGACATTATGGGACAACATGGGACAGTATGGACAGTATGGGACAACATGGGGCACTGGGGGACATTATGGGACAACATGGGACAGTATGGACAGTATGGGACA
>NW_006800343.1:351327-358133 GCF_000485575.1 Poecilia formosa
ATATATCTGCTCTGCTGGTTCATCTGAAATTATTTCATCCACTTTCATCGCTCCGGCTTCGTCTCACAGTGAGTACAGTTTTCCAGTTTTCCTTCATCCTGTCCACCTCTTAATGGGAAACTTCATGGAGCATTTTGGACCAGGATCCTGTCCAGAACCCTGTAGAACTGAGTCCTGAAGGAGTCCAGCAGGAACCTGTGGCTCCTGTTAGCTGAAAGGCAGCGTCCAGATTGTTATGTAGCCTGAACTGAAGAATATTTGGCTGGATGCAGATAAATGAAGCAGGGAGTCGATGAATCAGGAGGGTTTGCTCTCGCTTTGGCCCAGATGTTGTAAAACTGAGAAAACTTCAACAGGTCCAACACAGAGGAGAGGCTCAGATGTCCCAACATCTCAGATCCCTCAGTTTGGGGTCATGACCTCTGCAGATCAGATCCAGACTGCTTGGCTTCCTGTTTCAGAGCTGATTTCTCTGATCCCACTTAGTCTGGAGGCAGAACTGATGGCTGCCTGTGTTAAAGCGCCACCTTGTGGTGAGTTGGGCTCTTGTTCACCATCTCCAGTCCTCCAGGGAAAACATCCTGCAGCTTTTAGATGCATCTCTCCTCAAACACACCTGGATCAGATAACCTGCTGGTTGCAGAGCTGAATGAATGCTGGGAATTCAGACGTGTTGGAGCGGAGCTGCATCTAAACGTTGCAGGATGTTTTCCCTGGAGGACTGGAGTTGGTGACTCCTGCAGAGCTGATGAAAAGACCTTCCTGTCATCCGAACGGAATATCTAGATTGTATTCTGAAGTGTTTAGAGTCGAGTCGCTAAAATAAAGCCTTTCATCAGAATCAGTTGCTCCAGTTGTTCATCGTCGCTCTGATTCCCAGAGCAGCTTCCTGTCATCCACCTCACTGCTCAAGTAGAGCAGAGGGGAAAAGTTAATGTGCAAAGTTCAGTAAACAAAACTGGATTGTTCTTTATTGTGAATGAAAGAAAAAATGGTTAATGGAAAATGTAGAGTGAAGAAATGTAAGAATAGAAGAAGAAATGAAAACAGAACTTAAAGAAATAGTCAAGCTCAGAGTTTTCATGGAAGCAGGAGGAACCTGAGACATGAGGAGGACTACTGGCACAAACTGGGACAAACTGGCACAAACTGGGACAAACTGGCACAAACTGGGACAAACTGGCACAAACTGGGACAAACTGGCACAAACTGCACAAACTGGCACAAACTGGCACAACGCAGCAAAGACCAATTATTTAGTTATTTTTAATTTGTTGGTTAAATATTTTTAGGCAGATCCTGTCCTATACACTCCGGTGCAGCAGGCGGCGGTATGAACCTCAAGGCGGCATTCTGGTCCACTATTAAACACAAAGAAGTGCCGAAGACGAAGAAGATGGAGAAGAAGGAGCGCCGTCCTTCGTGTTTCCTCGGGTTTTTGTCCACGGAGCAGCAGCGGGAGAGTTAATAAAGCTGTAAGACAGAAACGACAGCAGTTGGTGAACTCTGGAAAGAAGAGAAACGGTTTGAGGCTCAGCTGGAACTGCTCAGTAACTGTTGAAGGAAAGTTTGGAGAGAGAAAAGCTAGCAGAGATGTGGAGACAGCAGGTCAAACAGCGACTGGATGCAGCAGAGGAGCAGGAGGTGGATTATAATCCGCTGGACCGGCTCCACAGATTAGGTCTGTATGCTTCTATCAGCTCTGGATGTTTAGCTGCAGCTTTACGCACCCAGAGAGCAGAGCTAAGCTGCTCAGCTCTGCTGGAATGATACGTCAGCGCGGCCGCCATGTTGTGAGTGGCAGGTTGGACACCAACAGAAGAGGTTGGCTAGCTCTTTTAACATAAAATCGGCTTCAGCCCACTTACATTCCAGATATCTGAAATTAGATTGACTGGATATATTATTAGTTAATTAAGATACATATAAAAATATATTCTCTAGGAAAATTATAACTCTAATTACGTAAATGCTAAATTACATTAGATTTACCGTTAAGTTAAATCTAACTTAAAAGTTAGATTAAGTTAACTGTTAAGTTAGATTACAATCAAAAGTTGTATGGAGACTTTTGATTCAGGAGGGGAGCATTTAGAAAATGACGCCATTCAAGACATTTTGATGTAAATACCAGCAGAAGACAGAAACCAGACTGAAATATATCGGTTATTATGACAGGCCGCGCAGAAGCTCCACCCACAAACACACTGCACTGTGTGTGACACCAAGGGACACAAAAAAAGAAATCAGGTTTAATTATAGCTTGAGACAAGCAGAGCAGAGGTGGTTCTGCTCTGGTACTCGGTGTAAATGGACCTGCTTTATGTATTGATTCATTTTTTTCAGTGAAGTTTAGAAACATTAGTCTGCATCTGTGCTTAGGGAACCCAAACTGCAACGGCCTGATGGCAGGCAGGTGTTTTCATGGTGTTGCTCCTGTGTTCCAGTGTTCCCTGAAGATGTTCAGCAGCTGCTGGTTAAAGAAGAACAGAGTCCTGACCTGGACCCAGAGGACCCGCTGCCCGTCCACGTAAAGGAGGAGGAGGAGGAGCGCTGGATCGGTCCGGAGGAAGACCACCTGGATGACGCCACCAGGTTTCCAGTCATCAAAGTTATCGTTAAGAGTGAGGATGAGGAAGATGAGCCTCTGTTGTCACGGCTTCATGAAGACCAGATGGAGAACGGAGACGTTCCCAGCAGCAGCTCAGCGGAGCAGATGAAAGCAGAGACGGATGAAGAGGATGGTGAAGGAGCAGAATCCAGCAGGATTCATGCCGACTCCTCCAACTCTTCAGAGACTGAGGTCAGCGATGAAGAGGATGATGGTGTGGCGCATCCTGACTCCCAGATGAACCTCCTGTCAGACATTGGTTCTGAAACCACGGACATGAGCAAAGAGTGGAAGGAGAGCGGCGCTCCAGAGTCCCGGAGTGGAAGCACCATGACAGTGAAGTGTTTCATCTGTGATGACTGTGGGAAAACCTTTAAAAAGAAACATTACCTCAACGAGCACATCAGGAGCCACACGGGGGAGAGACCGTTTGGCTGTCCCGTCTGCGGACAGCGGTTCAGTCTGAAGAAATGTCTGAACGTTCACGTGAGGAACCACTCTGGGGAGAAACCGTTCTGTTGTGACGTCTGTGGACAGAGGTTCAGCCTGAAGAGAACGCTGAACGATCACCAGAGAATCCACACCGGGGAGAAACCATTCAGTTGTGATGTTTGTGGGCAGAGTTTCAGCCTGAAGAAGACTTTAAATGACCACCAGAGAATCCACACGGGGCAGAAACCGTTCAGCTGCGACGTCTGCGGGCAGACCTTCAGCCTGAAGACCACTTTAAACAGACACATCCAGATCCACACTGGACAGAAGGCGTTTCGCTGTGACCTCTGTGGACAGAGGTTCAGACAGAAATCCACTTTGAACCGACACATGACGATCCACACAGGACAGGAAACCTATCCCTGTGAGGTCTGTGAACAGAAATTTGAGCGAAAGACGCATCTAAACATTCACATGAGAGTCCATGCAGGGCAGCAGGCGTTCTGCTGCGATGTCTGCGGACAGAGGTTTGACCGCAAGTCCAACCTGAACATCCACCAGAGGATCCACACCGGACAGAAACCATACTGCTGCGGCTTCTGTGGCCAAAGGTTTGGCAGGAAGTCCAATTTGAACCGACACATGAGGATCCACACAGGGGAGAAATCCTTCTGCTGTGAGTTCTGCGAACAAAGGTTCAGCCTGAAGACGAGCTTAAACGACCACCTGAGGATCCACACGGGAGAGAAACCTTTCTTCTGTGACGTCTGTGGTCAGAGATTCCGACAAAAGTCGACTTTAAATATTCACATGAAGATCCACACCAGGCAGAAGTAAAGTTCTGCTTGAATCATCCAGCTGACGGGCAGAGCTGCTCACAGCCAGAGGTTCTCCTGGTGTGGGAACGCTCCGCCCTCCAGGTCCAGCATCCTGTGGGTTCCTGTTCCTTCCCTGGTTTCTCACAGCTGAATCAAGTGATGGTTCATCAGCAGAACCTCAGAGGTCGTTGAACCGTTTCAGCTACTGGTTGGAGCAGAAACATGTAAAACCCAGAGGACACCATTCGGTCCTACAACACATGATTCTTTATTATCCAGCTGCAGAGGAATATTTATATTCTGATATAATCGTCTAGCTGTTGATAGCCATCATGAAGAAGTTCCCACAGAGTTTGTGGGAATTTCATGTCCTTTCATTTCAACATGTCTTCATTTCCAAAACCCTCTGGAGTCTCAACCGTCGGGTTTTTCTGCAGAACATGCAGAGAAAAAATTTTTCACTAAAAGCTTAAACTATGAATGTGACGTTGTGTGTTTGTAAGTTTCTTATCTTTGCTCATGAATGAATCTCTGGTGCATGAAATGGTTTTGCTAAAGTCTTAGTTTACGAAAAGTAAAACAATAAATTCTGTCAAGGAAAACTAACCGTCCAGAAAGAAAGTTAATAATTACGTTTGTTCTCATTCTGTTTTCTGAAGACAATAGTAAAGGAGCTGAACTATTCTGAGTGAATAAATCTGTTCTGTAATGGAGTTCTGGGTTTTGTCTTTGGTTTTGGTTTAGCTGGACTGGTCCAGTTGAGATGGAGTGATAATTAACCAGCAGAACTGTCAGGTGATCATCCAAGTTGTTTAACTGTCAGTAATGATCTGCTAACCAAACGATGAAACTGGTCAGAACCAAAGCAGAAGAAGCAACACGGCAGCAGGACGGTCCTCCTCCCATGGTCCCTGAGTTTCTGCATCATCATCATCATCCTCCATCTTTCCAAATATTCTGCTTACTGACCAACACTGGGGGTTGAGGAAGCTAACTGTTGGTTAGCTAGGCTATCTACTCCACTATCACCTCAATAACAGTAATGGGCAGATGCCTCAACTCCACTGAGCGACAGGTTGGGTCGGTATAATATTTTAGGGCAGGGGTCCCCAAACTACGGCCCGCGGGCCGGATTCGGCCCGCCTCCACATTTGGTCCGGCCCCCTGAACAATACCAGAGAGCATTCAGATTTTTTTTCCATTTATTGTATTTTCCAGTTTATATGTGGATTTTTCTTCAACCACCAGGGGGCTCTTTAGCAGGAAGTGTGTCCTGTAAACTGTGGGGCGCATTGCTGCCATCTGTTGGACTTTTAGGGAACTGCTTGACTCAGTGGAAACCAGGCATCGGGGGGTGGGGGGGCAAACTCCAGTCCCTCAGGGGCCTTTAACCGCCGGGTGATTGTTAATTGTTGCTGGTAGAAACTGGTCTGTTTTCAGGCCTGCTTCTGCGTTGCCCCGGTAACTAGCCACACCTTCTCAGGTAAGACTGAGTAATGAGCTTCATAACAAACTGTTTCAAACCAAACATTTATTTTAGAAATGAAAGCAAAAACAACACCAGGTACAGACATGTTTACTTTAGCAGACGTTTTAGTGACAGGCTAAGTAAACCCGTCACTAGAACCGGGGAGAGTCTCACCAAGGTCAACACTAAGGCCTCGTTTCCACTGTGACCAACTCACCACACGTTCAGTCGAAGGCCTAGAGGTCAACGGTGTGTCCTAGAGGTCAATGGTGTGTCCTAGAGGTCAACGGTGTATCAGGGTGGAGATGCTGCTTAACTGGAGGACAGAAATGCGTCCCTAGTAATATGACGGCATGCTAGGTGTTTGGGTTTAACCCACCTGCTCACTTCCCTCTGGATGTGAAAAGACTCTCTTGAATGTGATCGGTCATGAAATGGCTCACCGAACTGGGCCGAACCGCTCAGTGGAAACGAGCCTGTGTCTCCATGAAACCATAGGCGTAAATCCCGGGGGATCGGGAGGTCCGGACCCCCCCNGGTTCTGTTGGGTCTCCTTCAGAAGCGGTTCTGGTTCTGCAGCTGCTCCTTTCTTGGCTGCCTCTCCGCTGAACCCGGGCTGTGAGAGAGAAATCCGGATGTACGTAACCCGCCAGCTCCGGTTCCAACATCTGGAAGCCCGGCGCTGATGTCCGACCCAGACCCGGTTATATGAGTCCAGAACTCTGTCTGGAGCTGAGTTCACTGCAGGAAATGAACCACCAGCCCAGTTTACATCAAGAGGAGAGAAACAGAAACTGCTGCCGGGTTCTGGACCAGAACCTGGATCTGGATCCTGGATCCTCTCTGTCGGTTGGAACCAGAATCGTTTCTTGTTCTGATCGTGATGACAGACCATGAGATGTTCATTGACAGCTGAGGAAAACCGAGCCGCTGGTTCTGATCACTACAGACGCACGCACACACACACACACACACACACACACACACACGCAGAGTGATGAGAGCTTCACACACTTCAGTTTCTGCAGACATGAACTTTGACCTTGAAGCTGAACAGCACCAGGCAGCACCAGAATCTGGTTCTGGTCCAGCTGCAGGTCCAGCTGCAGTGTGATGGAAACACAGACACACACACACGGTGCAGGCTTCCCCCCGTGTTTCCTCAGGGAGTGTGTGAGGAAACCTCTTCCTGCTGCGGTCCGGATGCCGGTTCTGTTGCGGCCCGGTTGCCGGTTCTGCTGCAGCTGCGATCCTCATCAGCGCAGCAGAAGCTGCAGCAGCCAATCAGAGCGGAGCTCTGTGTTTGGCAGGATGTGTACGGCCCGTTGCCATGGCAGCAGCTTCTCCTGTTGTGTCTGAGCAAACCAGACAAAGATGGATCCAGCAGACTTTGTCCTGATTGGTCAGTCCGGCGGTGGAGGCGGTCCGGCCCGGTGAACAGAACCTCCTGGTTCTGAGGCCCGGACTCCCCCAATCT
>NW_006800343.1:358460-363173 GCF_000485575.1 Poecilia formosa
GTTAGGGAAGCTCAAAGGTGAAAAATAGCCTTAAGCTTTTTGTTAAAGGTAGCAAACATCTCATTCATATTTAACTCTTTAACTTTTAGTTAATTAGAAGAGTTTGAAACGGGAGGGAGGAGCTGAGCAGGTGGACCAGCTCAGAGTGGGAGCTGAGAGCGGATAGAAAAACAGAAAACTGCCTTTATTTCTCATTGTCTTCAATGTAGAGCCACAAAATAAAATCTGAATATTTTTCTATATAAACCCTTGTGCTTTAAGTATTGCTTAAATTATGATACTCGTCAGATATTCATTTCTATCTACTTATTTGTTCTTAGTCACCCAGGACATGACAAAACTAAAAACGGCTTAAAAATAAAGCAACTTAACAACTTATAATTTACATAGGCTATAACTGGTATTGGGAGCCATTTCAGTAAATCAGTGTTTATGATGAATTTTATTAAGAGCAGTTACTCATTAAAACATTTGTATTTTGTATACACCTTTACATTTTTGTAAAGGTGTAGCAGAGATTAGATCAGTCAGACTGAACAAAACTCGTATAGAAGCAACATTTGAATTTTGGTTTTACTTCTCTGCAGGCTGCTTACTTAGAAAAACACCTTTGATGTGCATTACTAGTCATTTTTGGTCCTGCAGCTTGAATGTGGTTTAAAAACTTTTTAAATGACATTTGAACATTACATTTCAATGGAACCTCGCCGATCCCCCCCCAAAATTGCTCTTAAGAAATTTTCCTGTTTATGGTTCTCCCCAATAATGAGATGGGATCTACGCCCTTGAAGGTGGCATAGCGCTTAGCGTTAGCTTCCACTGAATAACATGGTGGTTTAGCGCTTTAGCATTACTTTCCACTGAATAACATGGTGGTATAGCGTCTTAGCATTAGCTTCCACTGAATAACATGGTGGTTTAGCGCTTTAGCATTACTTTCCACTGAATAACATGGTGGTTTAGCGTCTTAGCATTAGCTTCCACCATGTAGATGAATTGCTTTAGCAGAGCTAATGTTTATGATTAGCACTTTAGGGTTAGCGCAGCTAGCGTGTTAGTTAGTGATGGCCACCACTGCTGGGAGGAAAACTATCTGAAGCAGCTGCTATCTGGTCCAGTCCAGTCTAATTGGTCCTGTCCGGTCCAATCCAGTCCGGTCAGGTCTGGAATGGTCCGATCCAGTCTGGTGTGGTCCAGTCTGGTCAAATCCGGTCCGGTCCAGTCTTGTCCAGCCTGGTCTGGTCCTGTCTTGTCCGGTCTGATCCGGTCCAGTCTGATCCCATCTGATCCGGTCCAGTCTGGTCCGGTCTGATCCGGTCCGGTCTAGTCTGGTCTGATCCAGTCTGGTCCGGTCTGGTTCAGTCCAGTCCAGTCTGATCCGGTCCGGTCCAGTCTGATCCTATCCTATCTGGTCTGGTCCGGTCTGATCCAATCTGGTCCGGTCCAGTCCGGTCCGGTCCAACCCCAGCAGACCAGAAGAGCTTTGGACAGAGAAGGAAGCCGTTTTGGTTTCCAGAGCAGGAAAATCTCCAGCCAGCAGCTCCAGGTCGATGACGTTTGACTCTCTGATCTCTGGGCTGCTGAGGCACGGCGGTGGGAGCGTCATGATGTGGGAATGCTTCCTGCTGCCTGCAGAGAATCAGGAGCAAACCTGAGAAACACGGAGAGTCTGGAGGTCATGAAGAGCAAAGACGGTTTCATAAACTGGTTCTGAGATGATTGATCTGTTTGGACCGATGCCTCGTTCCCCTCTGATCCAGGTAACAACGATCTGCTGGTTCTGGTTCTGGAGCCGGTACCGGGCCGCTCCACTGCTGCTCAGCAGAACCGCCATATTGGTTCCTCTGATGTTTTCAGGGTCAGTTCACTCTCAACCTCTTTGAGTCGGAGCAGCAGCCGTGACTCCTGCTCCAATTAGAATCCTGAGCTCTTTACATTCCGGATCCCCAGAACCCGTCCGAACCCCCCAGAACTCCCTTCCCATCCCCTGCGGCCCCCTGGACCTCCTGGCCCCGTTCTGAACTCTGACAGCCAGGATCCGGATCAGAAGCGGCGCTGGCAGGGAACAATGCAGAGCCTGTGACCGACCTCTGCGCTCCGGGCGGCGGAGTCCGAACCGCTCGGCCCGGTCACGTTTCAGCCCGTCCCCCTGGTTGCGATGGGACGGACCGGGACAGACGTCCTCTGGACTCACTGCTACAGGCTCAGGAACCAGAACCGCTGCCGGTCCATCAGTGAGACATGAGGGCAGATGTAGTCCTCCTCAGTCTCTGAGATATTAAAGCTTCAGAACTGAAAAATACAGAACCAATCAGAATTCAGCTTTAAATCCTTAAAGTTTATTCAGTTTAACATTTATCAACATCAATAAACTTTCTCCTCACGTTTTTAAGCAGATCAGTCATTTTAAAAATAGAAACAAGAAAACACTTTTAACTCTCGCTGATAAAAACCGGAAGCTTTGACCATATAAGGAGGATCACGTGACCTTTGCTCCCTGGAGGAATCAGTCAGTAATGGCGGCTCTGAAAAAACATTTTATTAACTGTGAACTGAAACGAGAAAAGCAGGCTGAGCATGAAGCTTACAGCTAAGCTAACTGGTTGTTTGTGAGCTTAAAGCAACCAGGTGAGATTTATTTATTTATTTAATCCCTACAAAACATCTTCTAATGATCAATTATCGCCTACAATCAATAACAGCAAACCTGCATATTTATCTTCAGCCGGAACGTTTTTTATTTTTTACGTTTTTAACTGAACATGAAGAAACGCGATTAATGCCAATAATTAATATTGATTTAAAAGTTCTGGTTCCGCCGGTAGATTATTTCATTTATAACAGTTTATTTAATCTATAACAGATTACTTAATCTGTAACAGATTATTTAATCTATAACAGATTTCATCTGTAACAGATTATTTCATTTATAACAGATTACTTAATCTGTAACAGATTATTTAATCTGTAACAGATTTCATCTGTAACAGATTATTTAATCTATAACAGATTTCATCTGTAACAGATTATTTCATTTATAACAGATTACTTAATCTGTAACAGATTATTTCATCTGTAACAGATTTTAAAGATGCTAAAGCTACTTCTCAGCTGGTTCTGAAGATGGTGGTCCGAAGTGGAGCAGATCTGAACCCAGAACCGGGTACATAGATCTCAGCCTGGATTCATTTTTCTGATCCAGGCTGAGATCCGGGAATCCGGTCTCCCAGCAGCACCAGTTCCCAGTTTGACCCGGTTTGTCACCAGAACCTCCAGCTGGTGCCTCGGGTTCTGACAGCAAGAAAACACGCTGTCCTCCAGAACCGGGCCGCAGAGAGCAGCTGACTGAGGGAGGTCAGCTGGGGTCGTACCAAGTCAGCCTCCCCCTCCAGACCAAACCGGGTCAGTAGGAACCAGAACTCTCATTAACACACATGACCCGTTCTGTTGTCTCACCAACTTATCAAAACCGTCCAGAACCGCTTCACATCAAACGCTGATACAGAGAGCTGCTGCAGTCAAAACCAACGGACCGATCAGAACCTTCAGGTCCAAAAGGCCCAGCAGAACCTCTGATTCAGACTGTTGGGTCCGGTCGGGTCATTTAATGTGTGAGACCTGACCCACTTCCTGCAGGTTAGCCTGACGGACCATCAAAACCTCTGATTCTGTCGGGTCCGGTCGGGTCCGGTCGGGTTAGAGGGAACAGAAACTAAGGAATTGGACCAGGCCGCAGAACAGAAGGTCCATCAGAACCAGCAGAACCTTGTAATGGGTCGCATGTTGCATAACACTGATATGATCAGAACCGGTTAAACACACTGTGTGTGTGTGTGTGTGTATCAGAACCAGCAGAACCTTGTAATGGGTCGCATGTTGCATAACGCTGATATGATCGGAACCGGTTAAACACACTGAGCGTGTGTGTGTGTTTGTTTGTAATACCTTGTGGGGACGATTTTCCTGACATATACTATGTTGTGGGGACCAATGTTTTTGGGTCAGGGGTCAGATTTAGGGCTAAGGTATGAATTGAGTTTTGGTTAGGAAAAGGGTAAAGGTCAGGTTTAGGCTGTAGATATGAATGGAAGTCAATGGAAAGTCCCCACAAAGATAGCAACACAAACGTGTGTGTGTGATGATCTGGGTTTTATTACTCTCTCGGTTTCTCCTCTCTGACTCGGTTTCGTCCCGCTGCAGTGTCCTGGAGCAAGGCGCTGAGCTGCTGACCTTTGACCTCTTGGTGGGTTTGGGGGATCTGTGGAGGTTTTAGAGCTCAGCTGCAGACGGTCGGCGGGTTTGGCTGCTCCTCCGGAGCATCAGAACCTCTGACAGATCCGTTTGTTCTGGACTCAGCAGAACCTGAAGCTGGGCTCATTTTGGCCTGTGTTTGGTCTGACAGGAGTCACAGCTGCTGCGGATCAAACATCAAAGCCTCCTTTGTCTCTCCATCCTCCAAGGCCTCAGTCACATCAAGGTAAAGGTTCAGAACCAGAAAGGTCCGTGAAAAGTTCTGCTCAAGTATTTGGTTTGTCTGAGAAATCCGCCTGAACCCGAAACCAGACAACAATAAGATCCAGGAGGCCCTGAAGGCAGCATGTGCTGCTCCAATACACTACCACTGCCGACCCGGCCTGGGTCCGATGGTACCGCTGACCCAGACCCGCATCCACTCGTTCCTGGTTCTGAACTTCCTGGTTCTGAACTTCCTGG
>NW_006800343.1:364160-371460 GCF_000485575.1 Poecilia formosa
TGTGTGTGTGTGTGTGGACGGGTGTGTTCTGTTTACAATGCACCATGGGAAATCAGAGCAGTGATGCTATCGGAGTGAGCAGCTGCAGGCGGCGGGCCGGGAGCCCAATCTTTTCTTCTTCTCTGTGAAAACAACCTGCCTGCTGGTCCGGATCTGGAAGCTGATTGGCTGTTCGTGATGACCTGGACGGCTCACCTGAGACGCATCATGAAGGCGGACACGCCTCACCCAGTCGGAACCGTTGCCTCAAACCCACATAAACATTCATAAGATTATTTTGATTCTGAATAAAACCCATGAAAACATAAAACCCATAAAATCCACTTTGCTTTGGTTCTGATCCGGTTGATCCTGGTGTTAGTAGATGGTTTTGGGTTGAAGGTGGTGAGTAAAGCATAAATTGACCCAAAAGGAGGAAACAAACCAGTCAAATGAGTCAGAGGTTCTGTTGGGTTCTGTTTGTTCTTAACAGAACCTCAGGTCCAGTCGGATCTCAGACAAGTCGGTCGGTTTGGTTCTGGAGGAAAGGAGGGAATCCCATAAAAACCAGAACCAGATCTGTAGAGAACCAATCAGGGAGCACAAACATCACATTCAGATGAGGTTCTGGTTCTGGAGGTCCATTAACCAAACACTTTGACCAACCTGTTCCCCTCCTGGCCTGTGGGGGCGCTGCACCAAGAACCACAGAAGGAAAAAACAAGATGGAGGCGTCAGATTTTAGCGGTTGGAAGATTTCTCTTTGCCTAAAGACCAGGAGCCATTTCTGCTGCTAGTGCTAGGCTAACACATTAGCTTTGGTTGTATTTACCCAGAATGCCCTGCTCTGTAGTTCACGTCCTGCTTTGGGAGCGGTCTCTGGTCTGCTTGGCGTTCACATTCAAACTGAACTAGAGTTCACTTCAACCAAACCCAGACCGAGGTTTGGAGGACCAGAGGTCGGAGGTCGATTAGCATTCATAACAACCAAACTGGACTTTGACTAGACAGATCGACTGGATGTTCGGGTTAAGGTGGACTGGATGTTCGGGTTAAGGTGGACTGGATGTTCTGGTTCTGGTCGGGTTCTGTAGATCGATTCCTGGAGGTGAGTGAGAGCTGAGCGGTTTTGTTGGGATGAGAAACTCATCAGCGCGATCCGGACCGGGTCCACGGCTGCTCCGGCGGTTCCGATGTCTTTCCCAGACCCGGAGCGCTGAGCGGCGGGTCAGCCAGGGAAACTGGTGACTCAGTGCTCCCAGTGGACCCATTCACGAGTTTACTGGGATTCGTGGCCCGTCCAGTCCGGAGCTGCAGGACGTTAAAGGGACAGTCTGTGAGTTCTGCTCTTCCAGCTGCTGACGGCCTGGGCGCACGCTGACGGATTAAAGCAAAGCTCTGTTTGTCCTCTCTGGGTTCCCGTCCCATAAATACAAGCGGGTTCGTTTACATATCTGCAGGTTTCACTGCCGCTCTTCATCACTCTTCCTCTTCCTCGGCTCTATTTATGTTCTCGTCCTCAGCAGTAACTTTCCTTCTCCTCATTCTCCTGATTTACGACCAAAACAGGTTTTTACTGCCGAAGTTTCACAACCAGAAAAAAACCCGCTCTGCTTTCTTTTGTCTTTCTTTGCTTCTTTCTGTTTCTCTCTTTCTGTGTTTATATGCCCCCGTTCCGTCACTATTTACTGTTGCAGAGGTCAGAGGTCATGGCTGCCGCTCCGCCTGTCGTTGTTTTCCTGTTTTGTTTCCTGTCTGGTCCAGACGGGCCGCGGGTTTCTCAGAACCGGTCTGGTCCGCTGGGACCAGAACGTCTCTGTCTGCTGCAGGTGAGTTTCTATGTGAGCTAATAAAGAACTGCAGCGGGTCAGAACCAGAACCAGTTCTAGATGCTCTGAACTAATCTATTAATTGTTCCATAAATGTATCTTAATCTGTTTAGACTCTTATTTTGAAAGGCAGCTGCATTAACATGATGCTAGTTAAGTTTATATATTATTAATAAAATATTAAATCTGTTAAGGGTTTGCCGTACAGACTGAAGCTAATTAAAGGTCTGAAACATGAATCTGATGTTTTGCTGCTGATTTGGCTTTAATTAAACGTTTTACTGTGAAATCGACGATCTCGACGTGTTTATTAAAACTGGAGACAGTCACTGAAATATTTATAAAAACCAGGTTTGTAGTTTTTCCTGCGTATTTCTGGACTCTTCTTGTCTGAAGCTGAAGGTTTGTTTGTCCGTCTGCTGGAGATTATCTGCAGATTATTAATCCAGGAGCTGAAATGTTAAGATTAATATTCTCTGCATTAATCAGTGAATTCCTCCATTCAGATGCAGGAAGCTGAAGAATCATTCACTGAACTGTTCAGACTCATTTCCTTTAAAGCTCCACCTACTTCCTGCCTTCTGATTGGACGGCGTCGGGAAGCGGTGATTCTGGGCGTCGCTGTTAGGTGGCGCTGTCGTTCTGGTCAGAGAAACAAATATTTCCTCCCAGCTGAAGCTTTGTCCAGATAAATGGTGAATCCGTCACACCAACGGGTCGTTTTCTCCGGATTCAGGTTTATGTAATAAATGTGACACGGCTCCTTTAAGACGGATGTTGTGATTGGCTGCAGCCGTTTCTCCTTCAGACCGCAGGAATCCCCTCAAACTACAGAGCTGGAAACTTTGTGCCGCTGGACGCCGTCCCATCAGGAAGCAACAAACTGAGGCTCTGCAGAGATCATCACTGTGTGTGTGTGTGTGTGTGTGTGTGTGTGTGTGTGTGTGTGTGTGTGTGTGTGTGTGCTGTAGTTACATATTTACTGCAGATTTGGTGCAGCTGAACGGTCAGTTGGGACATTTCACCTCGCTTCACCCTGGAAGAAGCGTTTTGATTTTATTTAGTTTTTTTATGAAAGGAAGCTGAAAGTGAGGCGGTCATGTGATGAGGCAGCAGCCGAGGTCACATGACCCCCTGGGGGTCATCGGGAGGATTTTCAACACCATTTGTCCAGGCTGATTTATGCTGATGGCTGTTTGGGCCTTAAAGGGGAAGCTTATGTTCAAAACGGCAGATCAGGAGGACTCAGACTTTAACAGCACAGAAAAGAAGACGAGTTTTTCCAGTGAAACAAGACTTTATCTAGAAAAACAAGAATTGATCCAGGAAACCAGAAATCAGAGTTTGGAGTGAAGACAAGCAGGAGAAAACTGAAACATGAGGAGAGATAAGGAGGAGGTGACCCTGCAGAGGGAGGACCTGAGAGACTCTGGAGTCTAGACACAGCTAATACCAGGATTAACACACACACACACACACACACACACTGCAGGATGTTTTCAGAGACATGGAGGCCAAGTTATGTTTGGCTTTCTCCTCCTCTGATTGGCTGCGTTGCTCTGAGATAATGTGGCAATGCGTCAGGAGATCTATGGATCTAACACCTGTTCGCCGCCCTGCAGGTGACTCTGGGATCTGCAGCCGCTGCTCCACCCGCGTCCTGTCAGGACCTGGAGACAAAAACCTTTCAGTCAGAAACAGAATGGCTGCGGTCCATCTAAAGTACAAGGCGTCCGAGCAGACTGAAGTAGAGATGTTGGACTGTAAATTGTTTCTGTTGACCATAAAATTGATCAAATTGGAATTACGACAATAAATGTGCAATTTTGAAAGAAAAACAAATCTAAATTTTGTATGTATTTCACAAAACTTATTTTGTGTCACAGCAGTTTGTATTTATCAGCTTATTGGTAGAGACCGACCTCCGTCGCCAACGCTCAGCTGGCCTTAGAGTTGATCAGAAGACGAGACGTGCAGCTTCACGCTCCGACGCCTCAGGAAAACTACAGAGTCTCTTCTGATTGGCTGTTGGTGAGCACTAGAAACTGAAATATGAATATATCTCAAGCAAAGGTTCATTCCCACCAGCCCAGTTCAGTCCACTTCAACCCAACTCCAGTCCATCTGTCTAGTCAAAGTCCAGTTTGGTTGTTGTGCACGTTAATCGACCTCTGACCTCTGGTCCCCCAAACCTCGGTCTGAGTTCGGTTGAAGTGAACTCTGGTTAGGTTTGAATGTGAACGCCAAGCAGACCAGAGACCGCTCCAAAAACAGGAAGTGGACAACAATGCAGGGCATTCTGGGTAAATACAACCAAAGCTAACATGCTAGCCTAGCGCTAGCAGCAGAAATGGCTCCTGGTCTTTAGCCTAAAGAGAAATCCTCCAGCCACTAAAATCCTCCATCTTGTTTCCATCTGGTGAAGAAGGAAGTTGCTCTCAGTGTCTTCAGAGGTTTTTGTGTTGTTTCCCTCAGTGGTTCTTGGTGCAGCGCCCCCACAGGCCAGGAGGGGAACAGGCTGGTTTGACTCAGAACCACAGCAGCTCGAGGTGGAGCAGATGATGGAGTTCTGGTTCCAGTAGAACCGGGTCGACTGGACTGAAGGAGGAAAACATCCTCACTGGACCAGAACCAGAACAACTGTTTACATTTTTATGATGTAAAGCACTTTGAAATGCCTTGCTGCTGAAATGTGCTATGCAAATAAAATGTGACTGAATGACTGATTGATTTATTGATCAGTTGCTGCCATGAGTTTTAATGACTTATTCATGTGTGATTTTAGTTTTATTTCTTATTTAATGGCACCAACAAAGTTTTGTTCACATTTGTAGCAGAAAGCTGCTGTGAAGCTCGGTGGTGGCAGGTAGTGATGTGGGTTTGTTGTTACATGATCTCAGTTCAATAAAGTATAAGTTAAGGTGAAGACTGCATCATATGAACCTCAAACCCAGCAAACAGCAGAAGGACGGAATCAGGATGTTTCATGGCCTAGTCAAAGTCCAGATGTTAATCTGAGCCGCAGGTGCTGGAGTGTCCGGTTTCTTTTCCTCTGGACGTACACGGCTCAGATCTTTGCTTCAGATCAAACTGTTCGTGAAGGAATCCAGCTGTCTCTCGGCGGTGTGGCGCTGCGACTCGGTTCTGGTTCTGGTCCACATGGATCCGTTTTGCAGACAAACAAAGAGCGGCTCAGTGTTTGCTCCGATGAGACAAAGAGATGCAGAGCAGCAAACCAGAGCAAGATGTGGACATTCTTGTGTTGGGTTGACTCTGACCAGAGATGAGTCACTGGGGGAATAACGGCTGCGGCACGCTAACGTCAGAACGCAGCGCCGCCCGCCGGCTCCCCGCCCAGGGCCACTGATGTGGGCGGCAGGAATTTCTCAGACAGATTCTCAGACACGCTGCCTTTCATCAGCTGGGCTCTCCGCCCACCGCCGCTCAGAGTTTAACAGCAATTATAGAATCACAGCAGAAAGAGTCTGCAGCTACTGCTAATGCTGCTAATACTGCTAATGCTACTAATACTGCTTATGCTGCTAATGCTACTAATGCTGCTAATGCTACTAATGCTGCTAGGGCTACTAATGTTGCTAGTGCTGCAGCCTGATGGAGATCAGCTGCACAAACGATTCCTGAGGAAGGAACAGGAACTGTTCCTGGTTCAGTTCCTGGACTGAGGTTTGGTTTGGACCAGTGGAGCTGCCTGCCAGTGCGGCACTCTGGTCACATGATGCCAGAGCGAGAAATAATCAGAGAAAAATACTAAAATATGTAAATGAACCTAAATTTAAGGTCTGAATTATTCACATTTTCATGGATTTTTTTCTTATTTTTAATCGTTTTCAATGTTTCAGACTCAAATGTTTGTCTCACTGAACATTCCTTGTTCAGTGAGACAAGGAATGACAAGGAGGCATGGTAGTGGAAGCGTCATGCTGAGCCAGTGAAACTTTAACTGCTCTGAAACTCAGCAGCTCCAGAAGGTCAGTGACCCCATCCAAAGGTCAAGTTCAGGCCAGAATTTCAGGATGAACCTAAGATGAACTTTGACCTCTCTAGGTCTAGCTGCTCGATGCTTCGCTTTGTTTTGTTCAATGACCAACCAGAAGTTTGATCCTTGAATCATCCAATCAGCTTCCTGAACGTCCTAGTCCAATTAGAACCACCATCTGAGCCGCCCTTCATCCTGACATCATCGTCATCATCACAAAGACGACAACAAACTAACAGATCCTCATCATGATGATAAAATATATTTACATATTTTAAACATTTTAATCACTGCTCTTACATTTTGTCGTAGCAGGATTACTTAATCTCATAACGTTGGAGTTCATTTCCTGTCAGACTTTTGTGTCAGGAAAAAGTTTGAGTCACCTGCAGGCATCTTCATCCTGTTCTTTAACTCTGGATGGCTGAGGCTAACGCTAGCTAGTGCTACTATAGCCTCACCAGCTACTAGCTTTTTAGTGTCTGTATTGGGTTAAGCGCAGATTTATCGATGCTACATGAGTTCTGCTCTATGAAGCTCGGCTCTATGGGAATGAAGGCGGCAGAAACATGAAAATCACAAAAAGCTAAAGCTCCCCATAAAACAACGTTGCTACTAGCGCTAAGCTAAGAGCGACGGAATATCAAGTTTAATGTTTAGTGGATTTTAGACAGATTTCAGTCTGACCTGCTGCGGAGTTTTATTTTATAAATCTGTTACTATGGAGGGAAATCCAGATTAGAAGGAGGAGAAATGGAACCAGACAGAGAGATTAATGGGAAGAACAATTAGTATGAAAGTTTTCAAATAAAGTCAGAATGCGTTCATCTAACGAGGAGAGCCTTTACTCCCTCAGTTAATGTTTCTAATATGGTTCATTGATGTTAATTTCTGTAGTGATTCAGGCTTTAATTCAATTTGGTGAAAACTGCACAAAACTCGACTGCTGGTGTTGATAGGTCAGGTGTCTCTACCTGAGTGACATCACTAACCTGGCCTGTTGAAGCGGCCGGCGATTTTTGTGACTGAAACTGAAGCTACTTCCAGTCTGAGGAGCTGGTTGCCGTGGCAACTGCAGCTGTCGAGGTCAGACGGAGGCAGGATGGGTTCCTGCGGCTCCTCTGATCAGAGACGGAGCGGCGGGAGATTAAACCGGGGAGAAATGTGGGCTGACACCATCAGATGGAGGCGGTTAGCTAACAGGAAGGATTAGCGCTGCCCTCATGCTAGCTGGAGCGGTGATGCAGAGCAGCAGGTCACTAACAGGAAACATGAGGCGCCTCTCAGATGTCATGCTTCCTGTGAGCAGCTGGAGGTTCTGGTTCTGGTTGAACACGAGCCGATTCGCTCTGATATGAGTCAGCTCCACATAATCCGGGTTAATCTGACCTCCAGAGGCGCTCCTTTACAGTGCAGCGCTGCGGGTGGTTCAGCTGTTCAGAAACATCAGGAACCTTCACCTGCAGCAGGTAGAATGGGGCGTGGCCTGCACCGA
>NW_006800343.1:372297-379771 GCF_000485575.1 Poecilia formosa
GGAGCAGGGCGTCATCTGGAGGCGGAGCAGGGCGTCATCTGGAGGCGGAGCAGGGCGTCATCTGGAGGCGGAGCAGGGCGTCATCTGGAGGCGGAGCAGGGCGTCATCTGGAGGCGGGCGTCATCGCCGTGCTGTGGCTTCAGGAGCTAGCTGTTATTTTTATCCTCCAGGTGAAACTCAGATTATGAACATCATGAATGTCTGGGAGAAAGGAGAGAAACAATCCACCAATCAGATTCCACCTTCAGCTCAGATGGTTTCCATGGTGATCTAGTTTGGTTTATTAAATTATAAGAGTTTTCTCTCGGAGTCTGATCCAAACCTGGAGGTACAGAGTTTCAAACGGATCCACCAGGTGCTGAGAATCAGACCTGTGACCCCGTGGCGACCTCTACGTCTCTTCACCTCAACCTGGATCTGCAGAATGTTCCCTGCTGGCTCATCCACAGGGTTAGAGGTCAACTAGCCTCCAAGGCCAAACTTTTAAAGTGGGAAAAAAACCTTGATTTTCAAATAAATACTAATTTATTCCATTGTGGCTTTTCTTTCTTTATTTTTTTTACTTTTACATCCTGAACTATAAACTAAACATTAATATTTTAGTGAAATAAATGACTTGTTTCTGTAATTCATGTTGGATCTCAAATAACCTCTATAGTCTGAGTAAAAAGACGTGTTGGACTTTTATTTTTTTTTAGATTTTTGGGTCAGCTAGAGTTTAAGTTGCTCTTTCTCTGAAAAGACTTGATGCAACTTTCAGTTGCCTTATGGTTAACAAATTTGTACCATTTTCTACCATTCCTCTGAACTGCAGTCGTCCGCGCAGGGGCCCCGGGCCGCGCAGGGGCCCCGGGCCGCGCAGGGGCCCCGGGCCGCGCTTTGAGCCCCTGTTTTAAGGCCTAAATAAGTTCTTAGCAGCTCTCAGGGCGGAACGGCGACCAGCGCAAACAACTCAGGAAAAATCTTTCTCTCTTTCTTTCCTCTGATTCAGACAGTTACTCATGGCTCACACGTGTGTGTCGCGCTGCGTGTGAGCCATGTGTGTCTGCGTGTGGCGTGGGCGGGACGAGACCGGCGTGGGCCGATCGAGGCGAGGCTGGAGAACAGCCTGTCTGACGGGCCGCAGAGGAGCAGAACCTGCAGTCCGGGCGGGATGGCCCGGTCCGGTAATCTGGTTAATAGTCTGACAGGAGGAACCATGTGAGCGTTTGATCCGGGCCCAACACGCCCCGAACCGTCTAGACGGACCATCTGATCCCGCACATGATCCCAACGCACCACAACAAACACAGATGGCCAGACTGAGCGAGCGGCTCCTGCAAACAGCCAGAAACTCCCAGGAACTGCGGAGCTCCCGCTGCGGCATGGCCGCTGAAGGCCGCTGAAGGCCGCTGGAGCGCGGCCGCCGCATTCCTGTCGTTCCTCCACCTGTAAAGGGATCCGCAGCAGCTTCTGGACTCATGACCAGCAACACCGGAAAGTTCAGTAAAATCACAACAAACTGTTTTCACTCTGAGGATGAAACGTGTTTCTGTTGGTCTGAGTCAGCATGGAAAGGGAAGAAGGGCCATCTTAGCAACAGAAAATGGTGGAAAAAGGAAAAGAAATTATTTTTTAATATTCACTGCAGTTAAGAAGAAAACCTTTTGTGTCAAGAGTCAACAGAAAATAAGACATAAAGGTGATTATATTGAAACTGGCAGTAATACGATGATCCGGTTGATGTGGAACATGGAGACAGAGATCCACTGGATCAGAAACAGCAGAAAAAACAGAAACAAACTGGAGGAATGAATGAATCTACAGGAGGTGTTGCAGTTCGGTGTAGTGATCTGAGGTTTTCTGTGTTTATTTTAGGTTTCTGTGTCTGAGTCTCTGTTGTCCTGTCAGGTGTCTCGTTTCAGTGATTATCCCCTGTGTATTTCAGTCCACCTGTTGTCTCTGTCTCTTGTCGGATCCTTGTCGTGTGTCTTGTCTGTTAGGCCCAGTCGTTTTGTTGTTGCTACCAGTGGCTAGCCTCGCTTCCGCCCACTGTGCTGCCTGCTGTTCTTGGACTGTTTGAGCTGGTTACCGGTCATCATTAAATATCCATCTTCTTCTGTAACCTGGATCTGTCTGCTTTCGATCTCACCTCAACACTTCAACATCATGACATTAGGATGACTTACTGTAGCCAGTGGCGCAAAAAGTGGGTATGCAGCGCATGCAACGCATAGGGGCGCTGCACCAGAGGGGGCGTCAAAACCCCGTCTGGAGGGGCGGCGCGCCGATGATGTCACTTCACCGCGTCCTTACGCTCCTTCACCTCGCGCACATAACGGGGTAAATGTAGCGAGTTTTACCTTTAACGTGTCGCATCCACCTGAATAATATGTAGTTGCGACCCTGACTGTAGCAGACATCATGAAACATGAATGTAAAAAACCAAACAGGCTGTACAGAAGAATTAAACTGGAGTGAATCACATTGGAGCTGAATCTGAACTGGACCTGTGAAAAAAAGTCTAAAACTCATCTACAAAAATGATTTTTTTTCTTTTTAATCTTTTAGCCAGTTTTCCTTTATAGTGTGCCTAAATGTAATCTGACTTACCAACACAATCTTATCACATGAAATTGAACAGTGAATTTCGCAGTCAGTTCTCTTCTAGATAAACAGCCAATCGTGTGTGGTTGCTAGGGAAAATATTAAATGTTTGACCAATCAGCATCGCTGAATTTAATGTCTGAATACGCTGTGAATTTAGCCTCCACCTGTAAAGATGCATTTAAACCAGTAGGTGGCGGTAATGCAAACCAACCGCCAAAAAGCAACAAAGAAGAAGAAGACGCGGGAAAGTTTTGGGCAACTGATAAAGATGATAATGGCGCCGACAGAGGAAGGAAAGAGACGTTACCCACCGCGACTGAGAGCGGAGGAAGTTCCGGTGAGTTTAATTAGCTTTAGCTTCCACGCTGCTCTGCTGGCTCTTTATCTCCTCTGTTCCTCAGCTGCTAATGTTGGTCAGTTCATGACTGGTTTATTTGATGCTAATGTAGGTCCGGTTAGCATTATGCTAATGTAGGTCCGGTTAGCATAATGTTAATGTAGGTCCGGTTAGCATAATGTTAATGTAGGTCTGGTTAGCATTATGCTAATGTAGGTCTGGAAAAATGCTGCTCAGATTTGTGTTTCATTGCTAATAGTGACGCTGCTCCTGTTGCTGTTTTAATGTCTGGATGTGTTTCTTGCCGCGGTTCTCGTGTTGTCCTGCAGGTGGCGCTGAATCCTGTTTATAACTCGGATCTTAACTGTTAGATTTTGCTGATTGTCAGATGAATCCAGGTGTTTTGCTCGGTGTTAACCAGCAGGTCCAGTCCTTCTGATTTCTGGGTTCATTTCTGCAGCCGTCGTTGTTTCATCCCAAAATATTTTTATGTTTTAGGTTGAAAGTTCTCTGGTGTTATCTGACTTTCTTAAGTTTTAATATAATTTATCCTGTTGTTTGTTCAGATGAACTTCCAGGTAATCATTCATTAGTTTGGTGTTTTTCACAGCCTTGAGTCTGATTCAGCGATGCTAGCTGTTGACACTGATTTAATAATCAAATTCTGTATATTTAATACTTTATTGAACTTTTATCTGATTTAACCCTTCATGTTATTTTGTATGAAGCATTTTTCCTTCATTTGAATCCAAATTCAGGGAAATCTCTAGGCACATTGGCCCCCTAAGGAGTTTTTCACCAACCGCTTGAAAATCAGAACATGTTGAAGACAGAAGTATGTTTAACATGCTTAAGGGTTGAAAATGTTTGATTTGGTGAAGTTATTCTGGTCAAAATGTGTTATTTTGTGAATAATTATGTGGTAATCACTCAATACTTAAGTAAACTTTGATGAATCCATTTTTGCTCTAAATTTGTTAAATACACATTGAAGTAACGTTACTTCAGCTAGAGTTAGAAATGGTTCCTCCTAGTCCAGCAGGAGCCATGCTGTCCTCCGTGTCCCCTGTCCCCTCTGTGTCCTCTCCATGTCCCCTGTGTCCTCCGTGTCCCCTGTCCCCTCCGTGTCTTCCAGGCGCGCCGCAGCTGTCAGTGAACTGTGTTTTTATCTGTACTCTGATGACTCCATGAGGGATGAGAACGGCGATATGAACTTTGACCTTGTCCTGAGCAGATCTGATGTGGTCTGTAGGAAATCCTCTGGTGCTTCATAACCTCAAACTAACGTTTTTATTCTCCCAGTTCCCTCTTAAATAAAAAGAGGTAATAAAAGTTTGAATCTGAGCGTTAAAATAATGTTTCCCTCGACGTCTGAGAGTCGGATGAACTCTAGAGCGTCAGTCAGACTCGACTCTTGGCCTGGCATTTGTGTTCAGTATGTAGAGCTTCGTCAGGAGGATTCGTTCGTTACGTCTTCATGCTGTTGATTGTCAAACGTGTCCCAGCTGTAATTTGATGCTGCTGGTTTTCTGGAGGTGCTGATAAAGGTCGATGCGGTCCGATGGAGCCACGTGTTCAGCACTGGAACAGTCGCTGCAGTCCAGCCATTACTCAGTCTAGAGCTATGCTGTGTAGATGCCGAGTCTTAAAACTGAAAGTGAAAGCTGTGTTTTCATCCACTTGTTTTGAGTGAAGTTTTAAAATGTTGCCAAAAAGGAAACATGAATTAGTCGTGTTTCCATCTGCTGGTTTGCAGAGAATCAACCAGCAAAGCATGATGTCATCAGATGTAAACAGGAAGTGGACGTTGCTAACTACCATGAATCAGAGAGAGTTTTCCTCTCCATGCTGCAGGTTTGGGTTTAGAAATGTTTCCCCCTTTGGTAAGGGGAAAGGCACAGACCAGCAGTGGTGGGAGCATCTGGTTTCAATCCGTGTTTCTCCTTTAGCCCATTAGCCATTAGCCATTAGCTGTTTTGGAAAAGCCAAAGAACATTTCACATGAAAGTAACTTTTTTTTGTGTGTGAGAAATTGAGAAAGTTATTGTAGATTTTGTGATTTCCATCAACGTGCTTCAAAGTGAGCAGTGAAACATGACCACGGACAGCTTGGCCTACTTTCTGATTGGCTAACGTGTCTCTGAATCCTCCGGCCACCAGCACAGCTTTGAAATTTAATTCCCAAAGATCCGGCCCTCCTGGCAATGAGGAAAATACACGTCATATCAGAACAAAGTAGCTAACGGAGCAGGACACCGTGAACTCCTCACCTTTGATCCCAATAGACGTTCATTATTCAGAACAGCAGCACGTATAAATATGATTATAAATATGAGCTAACAGAAATCTGCTCTGACAAACACAACATGTTTATTTTTCTATAGATGGTTGCCTAGGAAACAGTGAGACTGCTGCTGGTTTTAGTTCATAAGCACAATCATTTATTTTTTTATGTGATTTTGTTTTGTTTCCCTGATAAGTTTTAGGGAATTTTTGGTCCTTTCAATAAATATGAATGATAGAAAGTACTTTTTGTTCTTTAAGTGTATGTCTTTGGAAAATTATAGTTTTTCTCCTGAAGGAATTAGTTTAATTGATTGGTTTTGAGAGAGACTGTGTTATGAACACTAATAACCTTTAAAATGCCCAATAATCAATCAGCTTCAGAGCCGATATGTCTGCCGGACTCTTTAACTTCGTGTTCTGGTCCAGATGGGAGTGAAGTGTTGAATCCGGCCCAGCATCCAGCTGCTGCTCTGGCTGTGATGGTCCTGTACCTTTCTTCTCCCGAAGCCCCCCGCCCTCAGTCCCAGCGCTTCCTGTCTGTGTGGGACCGCCGGCAGCCACTCGGCCTCATGGGAAATCCAGGGTTTGCCCGCGGCCCATCAGCCTGATGGTATCTGACATCTCGCTTGGGTGAACACTGTGTTCCTTCACAGGAATGTGTGTGTTGACAGCCGAGTCTTTGATGATGCTTGTGGACCTCCGTCAGCGTGTGAGCAACCGGCGGACATCTGATCCGGCAGCGCGCAGCGGCTGGACGGCCAGGAGGAGCAGGGGCTGATGGGAAACATCTCCAGCCATCTAAAGCAGTCCCATACTGGCCAGGATAAAACTACAGCACGGATTGGTTGGTTTCTACTGACTCGTTTATTAAATCATGTTTGTGTCAGAACTCAGTCGTCTTAATTGGACGGTTGGCAGGTTATTCCTGACAGCTTGGATTCCCTCCAGTCTAATGAAACCTTTCAGAACCGAATCACTGGAGAATGGCAGGAAGATCAGTTCTGCCTGTGTGTGTGTGTGAGAGAGAGAGGGGGTGTGTTAGCAGACAGGAAGTGCCATCAGACTGTCAGGTGTAGGGACGGATGCCGAGGTAACGAGGTGTCTCATTTGATCATCTCGTCTCCTGAAGAAGTTAAATTCAGTTTCCTGGTTTTTGATGCAGAACAAAAAGCTGAAGGTGACGCTGATGGCCTAGTTAAAACCCTTGAAAGAGCGTTTGGTGTCCATGGTGATGATGATGAAGAAATCAGCTGCTTGGTTCTCAGCCGATCAACAGAAATCAGACAGAACCTGATCCAGGGTCATGATGATGATGATGATGAACCAGGGGAACTTTCTACTCGCCTCACAGCAGAAAACAAACAACATGCTTCAGACCAGCTGTGGTTCTACTGGTGGTACTGGGCTTTAGCTGCTCCCAGCAGAGATTCTATAAGCTGAGAGGAAACCCAGAAGGAAACCAAACTTCTTCTCCATCCTGGTTAAACCAGCTGCTTGTTCTTCAGATGGCTTGGACCCGGGCCGCTGAGAAACCGGTACCTCCTGGAGGCAGGTTGAGGTTTTACATTTTAACTTCTGCTTCTGTTCGCTGATCCAAGTGAATGGGAGAAAACCCAGACTGACCTCTGGAGGCAGATGAGAAAATATTTCTCCACGTTCTCTGCTCCATTTAGACTTCGCTGATATTTTCCTCTGTTTCCTCTGAACTTCGATTCTGGGAATATTATCAGACTGAACGTCCTCATTCTCCACTAGATGGAAACCCGGAAGGACTGGGAGTCTCGTGTTGTTAGCAGTAGAAGCTAACAGCAGCTAATAGATTCAAACACTGAAGGATTTGGAGGGTTTGATGGTGAGAATATGTCAACATGCAAACTAACGTGTTGATTTCTGTAGAACCCGCCAACGCTCCGTCATCACCGTAACCGCCGGAGACCAGAACCGCTTGGTCTCACGTCGGCGCCATGCTGGCCTCAGAACGCAGCGTCTGTAAGGAACTGGGCCGACATGGTTCTGATTCTGATTGCGGTGTTGGTTCTGTTCTAGTTCTGGTTCTATTCTGGTTCCAGTTCTGTTCTGGTTTGGAGCCGTCTGACCGTCTGCAGGACCAATTCATTCTGAGAACATTTCCCTGGTTTCTGGACCAACGTTTCAGCCGAGTCCTTCGCTTGAAATGTCAACGTAAGGAGCCGTAAACACACACACACACACACACACAGGGAGAGACACACACACACACACACACACACACACACACACACA
>NW_006800343.1:380717-383185 GCF_000485575.1 Poecilia formosa
TCGTCGCTTCGCTTTGAGGGAAACCCAGAAACATTTTTCTCTGCTGACGATTTGGATTCCAACTGGTCCTAAACGGAGTAAATGACATTTTCTGCTTCATGATGAATATTATGAAAATCCCCAGCAGCTTTACTGTCAATCACTTTCTGTACTTGGATTCTTTAAAAGTTGAAGAGTCAGTGAGTCGGTTCAGCCACCAGGGGGACTCTGAAAGTTTCTCCGTTATTCCCAGACCATCTTCAGCCATCCTCAGAGCGAGACAGGAAGTGGGAGGACGGTCGGACAGGAAGTGGGAGGACGGTGGGACAGGAAGTGGGAGGACGGTGGGACAGGAAGTGGGAGGACGGTGGGACAGGAAGTGGGAGGACGGTGGGACAGGAAGTGGGAGGACGGTCGGACAGGAAGTGGGAGGACGGTCGGACAGGAAGCAGCTCTGCTTGGTTTTCCTTACTTCCACGTTTCATGTTGGTCGTTTCTCCAGATAAACAAGCAGCCAATCGCAGCTGAGCGTCACATTAATAATCGTTAATGATGAAATGGTGAAATGAGCAGCAGAGAGAGAAACTACGATCAGAGAGAACGTTAATTTTAATTTCATCATCATGACATAGTGAATTCAGGAAGTAAAAACTCCCAGGACAAATTTTTAACAGACATCTGGAGGTTTTGTTTGGTTCTCACTCCTCACCAGCAGGAGGCAGCAAAGCTCCAGTAAGGATTACCAGCCACCATTAAACAGACGTGGAAGAAGAAGGTCCGACCTGAGTAACACTTGGTTCATTCAGCAGGACGACGATCTACTGCAGAACTCTGAATGGAAAGACAAAATGCATGTTTCAGAGTGGCCTAGTCAAAGTCCACTCCTGGAGAGTCCTGGTTACAGCAGCTGTTGGGTTCAGGGTGAATGAACTCGGGGTGTGAAGACATTTCTGGTTCTGGCTGAGCTTCGTCGATCTGAGGTTTTCCTCCGTTCCTCTGAGCGACGGCGTGACGGCGCATCGCTCAGAGGAACGCGCCGTCACGTCTTCGTCCTGCAGGAACCCGCCGTCACGTCCTGCAGGAACGCGCCTTCGTCCTGCAGGAACGCGCCGTCACGTCTTCGTCCTGCAGGAACGCGCCGTCACGTCTTCGTCCTGCAGGAACGCGCCGTCACGTCTTCGTCCTGCAGGAACGCGCCTTCATCCTGCAGGAACGCGCCGTCACGTCCTGCAGGAACGCGCCGTCACGTCCTGCAGGAACGCGCCGTCACGTCTTCGTCCTGCAGGGCTCCTTCATCTTCACAGCCGACTCGCTGAATGACTTCCTATTATTTGGTATTCAGGAACAGGAAGCCTGACGGGTCCAGATCACAGCCGTTAATAAAAACACGTCATTAATGAGCTGAAGACTCAGAGCATCAGGAAATGAAACCAGTTCAGAGATGAAGGAGTGAAGAGATGAATGCATGAACCCTGTGACTCCAGCTCATCTCATCCGCCACATAGAAGCTCATTAAACTCATCTGACGTCAGTTTTCCTGTGTGTGTGTCGGAATCTGTGCACTCGCACCTTATTATTTCAGGTCTCTGTCAAACAACGCCGCCTGACTTCCTGTCTCATCGCCATGGTGATGGCTGTGCCTCGCGCCGCTGTCCGAGCTCTGCAGCCATCATTACCGTCCGCAGCAGTAATGAAGGTGAGTCACCGGCAGCTCTGATTGGACCAGAGGCGCCTGCAGCACTGGGGCGCAGGTACCGAAGGTCACAGAGTTCATGGCAGCTGACACTCCGCTGCCACTCAGACCAACTTCACCTCACGGCTGGAACCGCAGCCTGGCACCAGGTTTAATTAAAGTCCACCTGCAGCACAAAGTCCAACCAGAACCGAAGGGAAAAGAACATTTTTACATTTTATTTCTACATTTGGAATAAACTGACGCCACTAAATCTGGTTTTCCTCCTTCAGTCCGGTCGACCCGGTTCTACTGGAACCACAACATCTGCTCCACCTCCAACTGCTCTGAGTCAAACCAACCTGTTCCCCTCCTGGCCTGTGGGGGCGCTGCACCAAGAACCACTGAAGGAAACGACACAAAACCTCTGAAGACACTGAGAGCAACTTCCTTCTTCACCAGATGGAAACAAGATGGAGGATTTTAGCGGCTGGAGGATTTCTCTTTAGGCTAAAGACCAGGAGCCATTTCTGCTGCTAGCGCTAGGCTAGCAGGTTAGCTTTGGTTGGATTTACCCAGAATGCCCTGTGCTGTAGTCCACTTCCTGTTTCTGGTCCGTGTGTGTGTTAGCTGTGTGTTAGCAGCGTGTGTGTGTGTTAGCAGCGTGTGTGTGTGTTAGCAGCGTGTGTGTGTTAGCAGCGTGTGTGTGTTAGCAGCGTGTGTGTGTTAGCAGTGTGTGTGTGTGTTAGCAGCGTGTGTGTGTTAGCAGTGTGTGTGTGTGTTAGCAGCGTGTGTGTGTGTTAGCTGCTGGTGTTTG
>NW_006800343.1:384489-397485 GCF_000485575.1 Poecilia formosa
GTTTGAGTGTGAAAACTTGGATTTTGTGGTTTTATTACTGAGGGAGTCTGGAGAACGGCTTCATCTGATCCGACCTGAGACAGGAAGTAGATAAACAGATGGATCAGAGCAGGAAACTCTGGAAACTAAATCTGATCATTTAACCAGTGAAACAAAATCAACACAAACACCAAAATGTAAAGAAGTTATGGATAAACACATTTATTTTATTTATATAATGGTATCTTTAATCCACTTGACACCAAATTAATTTAGAGAAATGTTAAATAAATAACCTATAAAAACAGATTTTACTCAGTTTGTGTTATCGGTGGCAGCGTTGGGCCTGTAGGGTCGGGGCGTTCGGTGCCAAGGACAAAATTATTCCATATGATCAGAAATGAACTCGGGGAAGTTTATTAAACTTTAATGTTTTGATCTGGAGAAGGAAAACTCGGTTTTCTGTGGCTCCTTGGTCTCCAGGTGTGTGTGTGTGTGTGTGTGTGTTCATGGATGTTTTTTATTAATATTCTATAATCAGATTGAACTGGAGTCAGATCTGATGTTCTGATCTGCTGATCAGATTTTATTAAACAGGAGATTAATGATGAAACCTGATGAGGAAATTTATTCAGTTTCATCTTAAAATCAGAATCTATGAAATAAAAGAGTCGCATCAGAGATCGATGCAGGTTAAAACTGGACCTGATGCTGAGCTGGTTCTGGTTTAGATGCAGAACAAAACATTCACCTGATTGGTCGGATCAGAACCCCTGGGTAGATCCGATCGGGCAGGTTGGATCAGAACCTGATTGGTCTGGTTAAACTTGGATGGCTCATATTGATGTTTATATTTGTCGTCATGACAACAGAGGATGGAGAAGCTGCTGATGTTTTTCTATATGATCAGAATATTTTGACTTCACAGAGAAACTTGGAAACTGAATCAGTTTATTTCTGTTAAAACTGTTTTTTTGTTTTGTTTTTCTTTCAAACTTCTATCAGCATCAAGATGATTCTGGGTTTTCTGCTGATCCAATGCAGTCGTGTTCTGGGACAGAACCTGAAACCCAGAACCTCAGAAACGGTTTCTATCAGGAACTCTGGTGTGTCTGGATGAAGCCATGAATTTACTGAAAGTGACACAAAACAGATTTAAACTCTGCTGAGCTACTGTGGCGTTTTGGGCCAGACTAGGAAAAAATAATTATAAAGTCATCATATAATCAGATTAAAGATCCAATATTAGCAGAAACGGGTCGTGGTTACGGGAAAAGCCATCATCAGTCTGAGGCTCTTTGTTAGAAATGGGAACCGTCGTTTCAAAGTTCAGCTGCTGATGATAATTTGATCATAAAAAGTATTTTATCTGTAAAACTTCCCCTGATGCTCGTCGTTCCTCATATTTGCCTTCTGATGAAACTACTGCACAGTTCCCCCAACACCACGTTATTATCTTAATATTTTATTATGTTGGTAATTCCCTTTCCCAGCCTGGTGGTGGCGCTCCGCCAGGTTAACCTTTACTGCAGGCGGCGCCCCCTAGGGAGGGTGTGGTGTCATGATGGGTCGGGCTTTAGCTCCAACCCAGACTCGTCACCGTCAGGTTGAAAGGTCGATGAATGCTGGTTTCCATGGTGACGAGGTGGAACACCTGTCTGCAGACGCCCTGGTGGTTCCAGGTCCATGTAGCCAGAACCAGAACCATCCGGACCCGTTCTCAGCTGCCTCTGAGTGCAGAGCTGGTGGGCCTTACTGGTTTGGAACCAGTGTGTTGGCGCTGGGCCCTGGTGTTGCCTGCTGGGGTAACTGGTGAATAATTAGCGGCTGGATGGAGACGCGGCGCTGGTGGCGACGCTTCCAGGGAAAACCAGCAGGCGGTTTGTGGTCCGGGTCCACTGATGTGGAAACCAGAGTCTGAGCCGAGCAGCAGATAAGAACTCCCAGCTGAGACCTCATTATTGCCTCAGACGAGCGTTTAGACACGCAGCGCGTCGCAGCAGCAGCCCGTAAACCAGCTGCATGCTGGGAAGCTTCACGGCCAAACCGCTGACCGCAAACCAGGCCTGCTGACCTGAGACGGCTTCTGCGGGCTGGAATAAACCGGGTCGGGCCTCATTTACATTTTATCCAGCGATTAACATAACTGCTGAGGAGAAGCGGGTCCTGCAGACATTCCTGCGCCGGCGGTGGAAACCGAGGCTTCCTGACTGCAGCTCCGCCGCAGCGCTGGTTCTTCACTGGTTCTGATGGTGGGACTCAGTGGGAACACTGGGCACGCTCAGACCCTCAGTTTCACGTCTGCAGAGGAGATCAGCATCAAACATGACAGGTTCTGTTCTCTGAACCGGAACAACTGAGAGCCTGATGGTGTTTCTGTACAAACATCAATCACCTGCTGATCAATACAGATCAATAAAACGGCGTCCATGTTCAGTCTGCCATATTTAACCCAGACTGCTCTGATTCTCCAAACAGAAAACCTGAAATGAGTCACTGGATGTGAATTTTAGACTAAACAAACTTTGTGAACTAAACATTGGTGCCTGTTATTCATTTCCAAGAAGGTTTTATAACTCAACATTTTTCCTGCTAAATTTGTACAAATGTTGCTCATAATTTACATTCGAAGAGACGAGAAGGTCAAAGCGTTTACAGTAAACCAAAGGGCCGAGTCAGCTTCGTCGTATTTCCTGTTTTTTCTGCTGGCAGCCTCAAGGCTGAGTTTCATATTTAAACCAAACGTTGGTCATGAAGCTGAACCTGCTTCCAGATCATCTTTGAGTTAATAACTGTTCGTGTGATTCAAACCAAAATCCAATGTGAACGAGGTTTTCACGCTTCCTGTTTGTTTTTCCACTTCCTCAAACGTCTCCGTCCCACCGGAGGGCTGAACAGGAAGCCTGTTGATACAATTGAGCTCTGCTGCCACCTACTGACTGGAGGCTACGCCAGCTCCTCGCCCCCTCAGGGTGGCTCCAGTATGCGAGAGGGCTAAGCTAAGACGGTTTGTTCAGAACCGGACCAGAACCAGCTGGTTCAGCCACTGAAGCCGATTTTAACCACCAGGACGGTTCTGGTTAGAGGTCAGAGGTCATTCCCTGTGCCCTCTAGGATGCTGCTCGGTCTGAACCATCAGTGGTTTTACTGCGACATTGTCGGGTTCAGAACTGATTCTGATAAAACTGACAGTTCGGACCGTTCTCTCAGACTGGAGCGGCACTGGGAACCAGTTGAGCCTCCAAATGTTTGTCCAAACTTCCCGGGTCGGCATTCCCACCTGCCGGATTTTCCCAGCAGCCTCTGATCCTGCAGGGGAAATGGCTGAGCTGTCACACCCTGCGTACTGTAAGCTAACCCTCACAGGCTGTCATTTGTGATAATTGGCCTCAGTGATTTTATTCCTGCGCAAATCGTCCATGTCTGTAATTTGTCAAGAAAAACATCCGTGTTAAATTATCCGAAGTGCTTTCATTAGCAGCATCGGATCGTCTCCACCCACTCCTCTCATCGCCCCTCATGTTTGTCATCACAGTAGCTACCTCTACGGTTAATGAGCAGCAGGTTTTATAGGAGACAAAACGAGCTCGTTAACGACAGAAAACACTCTGACCTGCTGCTGGTTTAACTGGCCAGAGATGATCTCCTGCAGCTGAATGGCTTTAATTAAACTTAATGGAGGAGATGTTTGCTGTAAGCCGGCCGCTGTGTCACGTGTCTGGAGGAAAAACTGGAAAACACTTTACAGCTGATTCTGGCCTCAGGAATCCTCTCTAAGTAAGAAGAGAGCAGCTGAAGAGCTTTAGAGTTTATGAATGTAGAAAGCTTCTGATGACAGAAGTGGAGAACAGGAAGTTTCTCTCCACCATGGAGGAAAACGAGCATCAGCGCCTCTGCATCAAAAATGAGGGAACGGAGTCGACATGTGGCTGCTGATCGTATTCGCTGTCATGGATTCAGCAATCAGTGGCACACGCTGCTAGCTAAAAGCTAGCTATGCTAACACAAAATAATGAATAAAAAATGTTTTCGAAGCTAGCAAACATTCTAAAGCGCTAAATGAAAGACAGCTCATCTATTAGCGGCTTAGCGGAAGGACACCCACCACTGCCAGCCATGATGGAGGCCAAAATGGCCGTCGTGACGGACGCCATGTCAATGATATGAAACTATTTCACTAAGGCATCGTTTCATCTCGACCTCACTGCTTCCCCACCCTGGATCACCTCGTTTCAGGTGAACCACCTGCCTCGACTCTTCAGAATAAAAGCCCGTTGAGTAACCAGCTCATCAGTTAAAATGAAGCTGAAGGTTTTATGTTGGGAGCCTCCCAGCGGTCTGTGATCCCAGGACAGAGCCGACTGTAGGTCTGTCCTGGCTTGATGTGGTTTTGTTGATGACAGTTCGGTCCTGTCATTACGGCTAACGGCTCTGAGAGCTAAACTCGCCTGCAAACCGAGTCTGAAGTTTAATCACTGACCTCATGAGGCGTTTGTTCCCACAGCAGCAGCCCCCACTTTCCTTACCGTCATCCCAGAATGAAAACAGTTTTATTCCTGTTTCCTCCCAGATCATGACCTCATGCAGCAGCAGGCTGACGGGTCTGGCTGCCGTTCGCTGGGGTTTCCTGGGATCCAGCTGGAGCTTTACAGGCTGGCTCTGCTGCAGCTCTGACTCATTCAGGGACGGCGTGGAAAACAGAAGTTTGAAGTCTCATTACGATGTTTCCACTGAGGAGCACAACAGAAATGACCCGGCCTGTTCAGACGCTCATTTGGTTCTTAAAACCTGCAGAACCGTCTCTCTGTCCGCCGTACAGGTTCTGCTGCTGACCCAGTTCGGTCCGGCCTTCAGCTGATTGATAGATGGACTCACATCATCCGACTCTAGGACGTTTAGATATGCAGAAGAGGTCAAAGGTCACTCAGTGATGTCCTCCATCCTGTCCAGAGGACATCGTCCCAGAAGCCTTTGCTCTGCTAACCTCAGTTCTGCCGCCATCTTGTTTCTAGAGAGAAGAAGATTTGTCCCTCAACCCTTCCAGACTAGTTCTGGGTCATGACCTTTAACCTTTAGCCTGCTGGCTGAGGCCTGGAGAGGTGAGATTCCTCTGAGCTTCACGCTCTGATGTCTGGAGGAAGGTGAACTTCAGCTGGTTAGAATATGACCTTTGACCCCTCCCAGGTTGATGGGCAGCAACAGTTTCAGCTCTGATGTCACTGATGATGTCTGAGAGTGAAACTGAAGATCTGAGCTGGATGTTGAATATCTGACTGTAAATCAGTCGGAGTGACTCTGGTGTGTTTCCAGTATGTGAGAAGACTGCTGCAGCATCCCGCAGTGCTGCTGTGCACTGCAGCACAGCAGCACGCTCAGCCGTTCCTCTGAGAGCTCAGAGTTTATCTCCTGCAGGATTCCAGAGTGTAAATCCTCCAGCCTGTATGTGATTATTTACGTTCTGACTTCCCTCAGAGCTGCTGGAGGCTTGGCAGCTCTGAAGTTAAACAGAGCAGAGCGGAGGAGCGGCGGGGCTTCAGCTGACCTTTGACCTCTCTCTCAAACTGTCAGGCCTTTAATGAAGCTGCTGAGGGAGCGAAGCCCCGGCTGGAGCCGCTCCAGCATTCTGAACCGTCACCGCGTCACGTTTTGAAACGTGTGTGACAGAGAAACCTTCACTCTGCTGCAAACGCTGGGAAAACCTGTGTGTGTGTGTGTGAGTGTGTGTGTGTGTGTGTGTGAGAGGACAGAAAACAGCAGCCTGCTTCCTTTGTGTACATCCTTCAGACTTTAATAGTGAAGCCTAAAACCAAAGAATACTGTAAAATAAATAAGAATAAAAAATGCCACAAGCACGTTTCATTTACAACAAATCAAAGCAACATACTGGAATCTGGCTTCCATATATACAGAATAAAAAATATACTTTTTATTCTTTGTCCACTCTTGTTCAGTGTCAGTATTTATATTATTCTTACTTTTATATAAAAAGAACAGCATCTAAACACGTACAGCCATGTTCTACTAACTTGCTCTTTTTTTAGCACTGATATTTAATTTGAGTCCATAAACATGGAGGAACTCAAACACCATGAAACCAGGGACTTATTTAAACCTTCAGCACTGAGCTGCTTTCTCAACTGGAACCAGGTGAAGAGCATTGTGGGAAATGGAGTTTTTAATGTGCAGGGCAGCAGAGACGAACATGATCTGTAGAAACTTAATAGCTTCCAGAGACTACATGAGTTTGACATGGATTAACATCAGTTATTGACCTTTCCACACGTCTGAACAGTTTTCTGAAGGTTTAAATTGATGTTAATGAATCCGAAGGTCAGACGGACTCTTTGGTGTTCGAACAGGAAGATTTAATCTGTTTTCTGCTCTGGGTTTAATTTACGACAGACCAAAACCATTTTCTGCTTTGGGTCTAAATGATCTCAGCTGCAGCGACAGGAAGTCTGTTCATTCAGAAAAATTCATCTGAAACATGGAGCCATGAACAACCTGCATGAATCCTAAACATTAACATCTCCTTCAGGACTCAGATAAATACTTTAATAATTCCCATTAAATTATGATAATCAGGATTAGACTGAACCTTATGGATCTGATGGTGATTCACTTTTGGTCTGATGAACTGAACTGATTTGGTTCTGGAACCAGAATCAGTTCAGTTTCTCATAAAGTGCCTTCAGATGATCAGACGCAACGTTTAACTGAGCATCAATATGCAAACATGAATAAATATGGAACCAATCAGACGTCCTGTAGGGGACTTTAACCCCGTCAGGTTTGTTTTTATGGATCTGATCCAATACTGATAAAGAACCGACCCGGTTGGTCGTTCTGTAGGCTGGAGTCTCTCAGGTGAAACCAAACGGATGTTTTCTTCCCAGCAGGTCATTAAACTTGCAGCTTTAAATGTTACTGTAGCTTGAAATGGTTTGGCCTTTCAGAGGGACCCATAAGAACCACAACCAGAAGGCTTCTCCCTCCAAGTCCAACATTTTCTTCTCCAACGACCTAAAAAATGTTTTATTAATCAAAGATGATTAATTTTGATCTCCAGGGGAATCATTTGAATTAACGCCATGTTTCACTGGTTCCCAACGCAGCAGGGACCAATCAGAAGCCTTGAACCGTGACATGTGACCTGTTGACCTCTGACCTGAACTCAAGTTGCTACAGTGCAAAAAATAACACAACGTTTGTAACGCTTCTTAAACATGAAAAAACTGAAAAATAACACAAAATATTAACAAGAATAACATTAATATTATTAATATACTTACTAACAATAATAAAATTAATAATAACATCAACATGGTTACCATGGTAACGTAAAGAAGTGTTTGGTTCCAGCAGCCGAGCCAACTTGTTTCGTTCAAGTATCTCTCAACACACACACACACACACACACACACACACTCCACGATGTACACTTCGACAGGGTAAAGGTGTCTCCGCTCCAGAAGCAGATGCAGGACAGGAAACAAGTTGCATAGTTTGAGATCTTTTTGTTTGCAGTTTTTCAGGCGCCTTGTCTCTGAAGTCCCACTGGTGCAGCGGTTCCTGAACGCCACATAAATACGCCTTGCTCCCTCCGTTTGTAACAAAAATATATTAGATATTCATTTGTTTATCTTTTTTTCCTGGTTTTTCAGAAAGTGCCATCGAGACTCTGGCTGAGTTTGACTCAGCAAGTCTGGAGACGAGTTTCCATCCCAGAGAGCGACCCGGAGGAAGGCGGGCGCTGCTGCCTCCTCCGTCCTCTCCGGTCCGGTTCGGTCCGTCCCGTTCGGGTCCGAGTGTTTACGAGCAGCCGCACTCCTCCACGATCATGTCCTTGATGTCCTTCTTGATGATCTTCTGCTCCTCGTTGTAGTAGAGCATGGACATGGCGCGTAGCCGGGTGGGCACGCAGCACGACCGCAGGTTCTGGAAGGGGGTGTAGCCCCGCATGCGGTAGTGGCTGATGACGGTGGAGTGGAAGGACAGCGTGGAGCCCGCGATGCTCGCCACGTGAGACGGGCACTCGCCCTCGCAGTAGTTGGCGTGGTAACCGGACGGCGCGATGATCCAGTCGCTCCAGCCGATGTCCTTGAAGTTGACGTAGAACTGCCTCTTGCAGCAGACCCTCACCTTCCCGTCGCACTCCAGGCCGCGCTTCCTGCGCCGCCGAGCGTCGCCCTGCCGCACCACGGCCATGAGGAATGGCCGGTGGGACTGCTCCCTCTGGTTGCCGCCGGAGACCAGGACCAGCGTGGCGCCGGAGTCGCTGCAGAGCGGGCAGGACACCCGCAGGCTCAGCGCGCTGCTCCGCCGGCTCTCCAGCAGCGCCTGCACCGCCGCGGACACCGGGAAGGTGTGCCAGCCGCTGCGCCGCGTGTCCACCGTCTTCTCGGCCAGCAGGACCTCGTCCTGCGGCGGGCCGAGGTGTCCACGCTGCTGGAACAGGCGGATGGTGACTTTGGCTCGGCTGCGGTTGGTTTTGGCCAAGCGGAGGAAGAGCCAGACGTTGGCCTGCTCCACCAGGGACATGTCGCCTCCATCCTTAGACAGGACAAAGTTCACCAGACCCTGGGATTCACCTGGAGAAACAGGGAGAGGACAGCGTTAGGTCACCTGCTCTGCTCTCTGATTGGCTGGCAGGTCAGACCAGCCCAATGAGACTTCCTGATCAACAACCAGAAAGTTATTTAAATCATCATCATCACCTTCAAAAACAAAGGAAAACGTGACGAGAATTGAGTTTTACACCCCAAACAGCTGGCTACCATGACAACAAACACAGAGATCGGTGTGTGTGAGCCACATCAGACACACACAGACACACTCCCCGCTGACTCGGCATCAACGGTTGGAGCTTCTGGAGTTGGAGGTTTTTATAGCAGCTAATTGTTCCCACCAGGACCCTCGTGGTCATCCTGCTGCCGGGTCTGACGGTGAGACGGCTCCGAACCTCCAGAACCAACGTGGTGGAAAACCTGCAGCTTGTGGCTTCGTTGGAGTGAAAACCTCCCGAGGACTTTAACTATGACGAAAACACGGATTCCTCCTAGAAAGTTCTTCGTTCAGGAGTTTCTCCTTCAGAAATCGGTTTGGCGTTCTGCTGCTGGTAAAGATGAGTTGTTCCTCCCTACAGTCACCTGGTGGATGCTTACAGCAGCAGAACCAGGCTGGTGAAAGGCTTCCTGGACCTTTGCTCTCCAAACGCCTCCGTCTCTGGTCTGGGTCGATGTTTGGTGCTGACAAGCTGCATCGGGTTTCCACTCTGTGGGTTTTACGGCTGTTCTTCCTCTGGTTGCTCACATGTGGTGCAGCTTTATGTTTCCTGGCAGCCTGGAGGCCGGAGCGACTCCCAGCCTGCTCTGCCTCGTGGGCAACACAGAACGCAAGTCACGACTTCAGAGTTTATGAATGTCAGCAGCAGCAGCGATGCTCAGTTACTGTGTGAATGGGCGACGTGTGTGTGTGTGTGTGTGTGTGTGTGTGTGTGTGGAGGCGGGCAGCGATTCACTGAGTCCATTAGAGCGTCTTAAGAGACGTTTGGAGGCGATTATCTCACTTAGATCATCATCACCTCCAGGAGACAGAAAGTAAAGGGTTCTGTTCATTCATCCTTTCTGAGGACCGGCTGTACTGGACTGGGCCACAGAACCGGCCGGTTCTGGTTCCAGACACTGCCTCTTCTTCTACTTGGCTAAAACCTGTGGGTTTGGATCACTTTACGGTCCTACAGAAGAAGCTCAGTGTGGTCCAATCCATCTTTTAGAACCAGAACCGAGACAGACGGCTCAGTTCAGGATACCAGAACCAACAGAACTGCTCATCAACCTGGAACAGGAGGAGCTGAAGCCCAACGGGAATAATCTGGACCTTCATTAAGCCCCGCCCACTTTAAATCAAGATGGATAAATTTCATCGTATTTTAATTGAGAAAACCCAGAGATCAGGTTGAATGCAGATGTTCTGGTTCCATCAGCTGCAGCTCGTCTTACTGTAACAGAACCGGTTCTACCAGTGGGGAGAAACTCCAGCTGGCTTTTCTGCTGCTGGAAGAACCAAGAAGTTTGTCTCTGAAGTGAGAAGCAAATAAAAATCCATGTGACTGACTAATAGATGAAAACCCGACGCAGCTTGGCAGAAGAGCCGATCTGAACATTTTTCATTTTTTCTCATGAACTTCTGCTCCGGCTTTAATGAAAACAATCTGCAGAATGCATCCCATAATTGTCCGTCACTGTGGGGAATTTTGAAGCCGCTCCAGATGCAGAGTCTATGGATTGTTCCTGTCGAGTCGTTAAAATTATCTGTGGCTCGTTGTGAGAACATTTACGATCAAAACAAACATAAAAATCTGAAGTTCTGACACAAAGTTGGACCCCAGCAGTCAGGAATATATTGGGGTTCTGGATGCGTTGGGCCGACCTGCGGTGGATCCGAGTTCAGGACGAGCGCCGTCGACTGCAAGGAAGAAATTTACCAGGTCCACTCAGCGGAGGACAGAACCGAGCTGGACCGGCAGCTCATTTACCTCACGCCCAGTCTGGACCCCAAAACTCCGCTAAACCCGCCAAACTCCCCAAACTAAAAGCATCAAACCATCAAATAACTCAGATTTCTGATTGTTTTTAGACCACTAAACGCAACATTTTTATAATTTGTGGTAATTTAACTCGACCCAGTTAAGATTCATCCAGTTTGAAACCAGTTAGCTTCAGGCAGCAGCTCAGCTAGCAGCTGATGGGGCAATGCCTGATGACCCACTGCTAAAATGTTCAGGTTTCTCTCATTAAACATTAAAGTTGACCACTATAAAGGTCAAAGTTCACCTCAGACCTAAATCAGCTGCTGCTGATGTCTTCAGTCTGTTGATGTTGGATGAATCCTCTTCAGTCGTCTCTTCACAACATCCTGCATCTTCTGTCCAGCTGAGCATTTTATATCGACTTCTGTTCTTCATAGTAACTGTATGAACTGTTACTATGAACCATAGCAACGCCATAGCAACGCCATAGCAACGCCATAGCAACGCCATAGCAACTGTATTTATGTCTAACCAATGTTTTCCCAAACAATGACTAGAATAATGCTAACCTTAACCAAAATTTATTTTCAATTTGTTTCTGCAGCACCAATTCAGAACATTGTTGTCTGGAGGCACTTTACCAAAAAAGTATTTTCAGTTCAACACAACTAATGCTGTTTATTAGTTCAGATAATTAAAAGTAGTTTAAAAAGTTTTCATCTAAGTAATTCACAGAAAATCAGTTTAATTTGTAGAGCAGAACTGAGGAAATGAGGATCAGGAACATTTTTTCCCTCGACTTTAAATGGTGTCCAAATGTCCAGATTCAACACGACCAGAACCAGAGCGGTTCCGTCTCAGAATCCTGCCCAGAAATGTTCTGCAGAGATTCAGAACTGAATAGAACCACAAACCCAGACCAGAGCTCTGGTTCCTGACCAGGTTCACCTGGAGCCACCGACACCATCCCCTCCAGAACGTAAGAACCTGCTGGTNAAGAAATTTACCAGGTCCACTCAGCGGAGGACAGAACCTCTTCAGTCGTCTCTTCACATCCTGCATCTTCTGTCCAGCTGAGCATTTTATATCGACTTCTGTTCTTCATAGTAACTGTATGAACTGTTACTATGAACCATAGTAACGCCATAGTAACAACAATGTTCTGAATTGGTGCTGCAGAAACAAATTGAAAATAAATTTGGTTAAGGTTAGCATTATTCTAGTCATTGTTTGGGAAAACATTGGTTAGACATAAATACAGTTACTATAGCGTTACTATGGCGTTACTATGGCATTACTATGGCGTTACTATGGCGTTACGATGGCGTTACTATGGCATTACTATGGCGTTACTATGACATTACTATGGAGTTACTATGGTGTTACTATGGCGTTACTATAACGTTACTATGGCGCTACGATGGCGTTACTATGGTGTTACTATGGCATTACTATAGTGTTACTATGGCGCTACGATGGCGTTACTATGGTGTTACTATGGCGTTACTATGGTGTTACTATGACATTACTATGGCGTTACTATGGTGTTACTATGGCGTTACTATAACGTTACGATGGCATTACTATGGCGCTACGATGGTATTACTATGGCGTTACTATGGCATTACTATGGCGTTACTATAACGTTACGATGGCGTTACTATGGCGTTACTATGGTGTTACTATAACGTTAATATGGCGCTACGATGGCGTTACTATGGTGTTACTATGGCATTACTATAGTGTTACTATGGCGTTACTATAACGTTACTATGGCGCTACTATGGTGTTACTATGGCATTACTATAGTGTTACTATGGCGTTACTATGGCGCTACGATGGTGTTACTATGGTGTTACTATGGCATTACTATAACGTTACGATGGCGCTACGTTGGCGTTACTATGGTGTTACTATGGCGTTACTATGGTGTTACTATGGCATTACTATAACGTTACTATGGCGCTACGATGGTATTACTATGGTGTTACTATAACGTTACTATGGCGCTACGTTGGCGTTACTATGGTGTTACTATGGCGTTACTATGGTGTTACTATGGCGTTACTATGGCGCTACGATGGCGTTACTATGGCGCTACGATGGCGCTACGATGGCGTTACTATGGCGTTACTATAACGTTACTATGGCGCTACGATGGCGTTACTATGGCGTTACTATAGTGTTACTATGGCGTTACGATGGCGCTACGATGGCGTTACTATGGTGTTACTATGGCGTTACTATAACGTTACTATGGCGCTACGATGGCGTTACTATAGTGTTACTATGGCGCTACGATGGCGTTACTATGGTGTTACTATGGCGTTACTATAACGTTACTATGGCGCTACGATGGCGTTACTATGGCGTTACTATGGTGTTACTATGGCGTTACTATAACGTTACTATGGCGCTACGATGGCGTTACTATGGCGTTACTATGGTGTTACTATGGCGTTACTATAACGTTACTATGGCGCTAC
>NW_006800343.1:397835-406914 GCF_000485575.1 Poecilia formosa
CACCTGGAGCCACCGACACCATCCCCTCCAGAACGTAAGAACCTGCTGGTTCTGCTGGGTGCCCGTTCGCCCCAGTTTGAAACCAGTGGGATCTGTTTTTACTGGCGGTTCTGGAATCGGTTCCATGTGCGGACTGCCGGGTGTGAACAGCGCCGGCTGTTAGAGGCACATAAAACCGAGCCGTAAAATGGTTCCAGCAGCCGGATCCGGCTTCAGACAGCAGGGAGCCGGTCCAAACCGACCTCAGCTGCTGCGCTTCCCCGTCACGCTGACAGAACGATCGGACCGGAGCATCTGAGCTTTGCAGATTTCAGAACCAGGAAGAGGAGGTGATGAGGAAAAAGATGATTTCTGTTCCATGTCAGGAGAAACTGCAGATCTGATTCAAAGGTCCACAGAGACATGAAGGTTGGGTCAATAAATGGACCCAAATCCTGGAGAACAGGAACCATCTGGACTCAAGGTAACAACCTAATCATGTGACCAGATCAGCTCAGGTATAACCAGGTGAAGCTGCTCGGTCAGCTGACCTCCTGCACAGGTTACCGACAGTCAGTTCTCTTTATCACTTTAAACTCCTGTACACTGCAAAAATATAAAATCTTACCAAGTATTTTGGGTCAAGTTTCCAGAGCAGATGTCTCGATTTTGCCTTGTTTAAAGTGTAAAAGCTTCTTTAAGTTTTAACTCAATAATTCTTTAAAATTGATTATTAAGTTATATTTCCACTGGCTGAATATTTCACTCTTAGCATTTTTCTCGTGGTTGAAGTGAAATAATCTGTCAGAGGAACTAGAACTTATCAGGATTAAAAAATTTACTTAAAGCAGGTTCCTAAATCTTGCTAAAAACTTCTTATAAGTTAGTTTTGTCTTATTTTGAAGGGAACTGAGATATTTGCACTAGAAACCAGACTGTAAACAAATTGTAAATAGGATTTTGTTTTTCAGTGCAGTATCTACTTCCAGCGGTGGATGAATTGAGTCATGTTCCGTGTCAGCGGGTCTGCTCCCAATCTGCAGCTGTTTACTATGGAGTGACTCATCTGTCCACACACAGCATCTCTGTCACACATCAAAGCCGAGCCAAATGAGGTGATGGGACGGCAGCGGGCCGTCCCACGACGCCAACCGCTGCGGCTCCGACTGCACGGACACCACCTTACACTGGCCCTGAACACACCACAAACACCACCTTAAATAGGCCCTGAACGCACCACAAACACCACCTTAAATAGGCCCTGAACGCACCACGGACACCACCGTAAACATGCCCTGAACGCACCACAAACGCCACCTTAAATAGGCCCTGAACGCACCACAAACACCACCGTAAACACGCCCTGAACGCACCGTGAACACGACCGTAGGGAGGAGAACCAGATGACAAACTATGAGAGAAAACATGACAGAACACAGAATAAACAAAACAGAACCAGAACCAAACAAGGGTATAGCAGCAGAACCGCATCAGACAGATGTTCGTGTCGTCCAATCAGCGGCGGCCGTGCGGCTCCCTGTGGCCGTCAGAGGTCAGTGAAGTGACCCTGAGCTGGTGGCGGCGCTGCCAGAATAGACCCAACAAAGACGGGTTTATTCTGCGGGCCGAGCAGCGAGGGGTAGGCCGGGGTTAGCGCGCGGAGCAGGCGGATGAAAGCGCGTTCAGGAATGTCGCTAATGATGTGTTCAATTAAGTTCAATTAGCCTAATTGTCCTCTGTGTGTGGTGAGGGACGGGGAGAAGCGGGAAGATAAACAGGAACGGACTCTAAACAGAGGACAGGAAAAAACAGAGGACAGATGGATATTGTCCCCGAGCTGCTAAACAGAGGTTGACACTTGGTCTCCGCCAAGAACCCAGTCATCCCTGCGCTCCCGTTCCCGCCATCTCCACGGCCCAAAATAATTACTGCGCTCCCTGAATGCACCGCTTCTTTCCCAGGAGGCCGCAGGGCCAGCTGGTACGGAAAGCTCATATGCATTTAATGGATGTGGTCTGCAGGCTGGGACAGTTTACTGGACCACTGGTTTCCATCAGAGATCTTCTTCGGAGACAGATGCTCCTCAACCCAGTGGTGGGGAAAGTGGGCGGGGCTAAAGCGGAGCCGCTGAGCCTGGATCAGTAAAGTTCAGATGTTCCTGCTTTAAACACTTCAGTATTAAACAAAGTGACAGCTGCTGTTGCCTCGTCAGGTAGCTAAGCTAGTGTTAGCTCACAAAGCTTTTAATCAATGCCATGACAAAAACACTGACACCTAGTGGCCAGTTTGGAATTACATGTTTGTTTAGTAGATCAGGTGTTTTTGTTGGAAACTTTTTAATAACATTTCTGCTGTTGACTTTTATTGTCATCTTATTGTCATCTGTGGTTCTGTATTTCATCTCTTCATAAATGGCCATAAAAATTATGTTCAATTCAGCTTTTCTACGTCCTCTAATATTTTCCTTTATTTTCTTCATCAGTGGTTCTAACCCACTGGACCGGTCCGTTAGCTGATTCAACGATCCACTTTTTGACTCCTGATCCAGTCGGAGCAACTCAGAGGCGCCCCCTGCTGGTAGGTGTTATTTACCTGAGGAAACTTTCTTCTTCCTTTGAACTAGAATTCATATTTAATCTGAGATTAGATCATTTCAGTCATAATTCATCTGAAATTAGGCTCAGGGATGTGAAACATTATTCAACACGTGGTTGAAACCTTAAGCTTTAATTAGATGTAATTATTTTATTTTTTGTATTTTTTATTTTGTGAGCATTTCTGGATCCTCTTGATGTGGCAGAAAATATTTTCCAGGTCAGAATGAAGAATCATGAGTCAAAGCTTCAAAGAGTCTGAGCTGATGGCCTCATTAGCTCCAAACCTACAGTCTAAACTCAGGCATTAAAAGGGAATCTGCTCCCAGAGGAACACCATTAAGTGACGAGTCGGATTGCTGTAGTTTGTTTGGAAACCAGATCTGCTGCAGCAGAGCCTCGGCTGCTTCTCTTTCATGAGGGAAAAACGTTGGAGCTGCTTTGTGATCGAATCATTCTCAACTCGACACAAATGTAAATACTTCATCTGCAATGTGCCTCTTCTTACGTTGGATGGGAAAATTGCTTCAAGATGTTGACTATAAAGCGCGCTCTGGCTGACCACAAGTGTTTTTAGCTGCATCCCACAACTTCTCTGCAGCGGCAGCAACATGAAACGTGTTAAATTCCTCCTCAGACGCTCAGACAGGCGTTCACATGACAACCCCCAGATAAAAGCCCAATAAACCCGAGCCAGAGGACCGGGCCGGTACCGTCGCCCGGGTTCTGGTAGCACCAAAACCTCCCAGATTCTGCTGACTGAGAGGAACTTTCTGGGGCCGTTTAACGCCCCGATGATATTCAGGGTGTACTGGCGGAGAAAAGAGCCGTAAACGACGCCTGCAGCTCCAAACTGACCAAAGAACAAACCGACAGAATCCAGTCAGAACCGAGCCAGACAGGGTCCAAAGCAACGACTGCTCCTCCTTCTGAGGCGCAGGACAGAAACCTTCAGACTCCTGGATCAGAGCCTGACAGACACGATGCAGGGTTTAGTTCTTCTTTGAAATAAGTTTCAACATGAAATATAAATTAGTTTGTTTATATTGAGCTAATTTAGAACAGTGATGTTCTTTTTGGCAAACGGATCCAGTTCATCTCCAGAACCGTGTGATTCTGTCTGGTTCAGTCAACTGGGTCGGGTTTTGATGCAACGACTGGAGAAGAACGGACATTCAAGGAAGATCTGGATTTTGGTGCAGCAAGCACCTGGTGACAGTGGAGAGAAACAACTGACTGTTAACAGGAAGGAAAGGTCCATCAGAACCAGAACCAGAATGAGCGACCAGCTGGGGACCAACAACGCTGCCTGTGAGACGAAACTCTGGGTTTAACCAGATCTGATGGGCTCCAGGAAGTGGCTCAGTGAACTTCTGATTGGTTCTGATCCAGACGGAGCTTCAGGCTGGACGCCGACCTGAACAAGCCGTGCAGAGCCGGCGTGTGATTGGGCGGCTCTGGGTGGCTGCCGAGCCGCCGTCTCTGTTTCCGTCTCGGTGAAGCTGCTCCGCTCAGCCCGTTTGCTCAGATCCGCTTCATAAAAATCTTTTCCATCTGCTGCTCCAGACTCTCGCCTACAGAAACCCAAACTGCTGCAGCAGATCCAGAGTCCCGCCCACACGGTGCCGCCGCTGACAGGTAAACTCACACCCATCTGCTTAAACAACCCAACTGGACCTTCAGAACCGGGTCCCAACCTGGCTCACCTTCAGGCGCTGTGACCCGTCACTGACTCGGATTAAAGGTGTTAAACTGCTGTTAAAATGGGCGAAGCGTGCCCTGCAGCTGGCCTGCAGGTTAAAGGTGACAAAGCCGTGTTTAACACCTGACCTGCCGCCTCCCACTGTCACCGTCTGTCAGGAAAACAAACGGACCAGAACCGGCGGCGCCACCCAAATCCCTGCTGACTATCGGCAGATAACGAGGTATTCTCTGAGAGCAGCAGGGGGCCGTTACTGACGGATCAGCTGGGCGAGTGCAGGTGGACCCGACACCGCTGCAGTGTTTACTCACACACACACACACACACACACACACACACACACACTCTGATGCACACGCAGGCACACCACAGCAAGCATCAATAGAGACTCCAGACTCACCAGCCTCGGCGAAGGTGATGATCTCCGTCGTCTCCGGCGCGTCGCCGCCGTCTCCCGCCCGAGCTCCGGCCGCCGTTGCCGCTCCTCCCCCCTTGCCTCCCCTCCCTCGCGCCTCCTCCTCCCCCTCGATCTGCACGCTGCCGTCCTCGGCCACTCGCCCCACGTGCAGCTTGCGCAGCGCGTTGAGCAGCGCGGCGCGCGGCACGGGCCGGGTGATGTTGGGCCGGGCCTGCAGGTGGAGCATGTTGAGGATGTGCCTCTTCACCGCCTCCACCACGTCCTGCTGCGCCGCCTTCTCCTCCACATACGAGTCGCCATCCGGCCCGTCGCCGCGCCTCATCCGGGCCAGGGCGCAGGACGGGCAGTGGGCGCTGGAGGCGTCCGGCAGCGACTGCAGCGTCAGGGACAGCGGGCTGGAGGGCAGGTCCGCTGAGGATCCACCGCCCTGGACCAGAACCAGAACCAGAAGGGCCCAGCCGAGGAACGGTAACACCGACATGTTGCCACCAACCAGAGGGACAGGCAGAGGCCAAAAAGTCCAAAAGTCGATGAAAATTCAGTCCAGAGGAAGAGTTGCTGTGCTCGGTCCTGCTGCCTTCGTCTCTTTGCTCAGAAGTTTGGAAGCTGAAAGTTGAGCTCAGCTCACAGTCCACCTGCCAAACGAGGGAAAAACTGCAAAGGAACGAGAGAGAAAACACAACGGCAAGGGAGAAAATGAGTAATCCTTATCTTTTTGTCAGGGACAGATGGCTGCAAAATGTGGAGGCGTCATGAAAGAAAGAAAGAGAAGAAATAAGAAAACAAGAAGAGGAGAAACTCTGAATGGATGAAGCAAAGCGGCAGGACGGAGGCTGTTCCTGGGGTGAATCTCTGCAGAGTGTGTGTGTTAGAGAGGACTAAGTTATCCCAGATGAAGGGAGTTCCTCTCTCTCTTTACCTCTGCTGCTCCCTCCCTCTCTCGCTCCGTCAGAGTTGAGTGCGCTCTCTCGCTCACCAGTTGAATGGTTTTTATCGGAGTGGGCCGGTCTCTTTCTGCTGCGACTCTCTGAGCCTCCTACCATAAGTACAGCTGCCTCCTCCCTCTCTCTCCGCCTCCCTCTCCGCCGGTGACGCACCGCTCACATCCACCCTGCAGCCGGCTGGGACTGAGTGAGGGTTAAAACTCTCGGCTGAACCGTGACTCTTCCCTCCATCTGCTGAGCGTCTATCAGGCAGCCAGTGTTTGGTCTGGTGGCTCTCAGCTCCAGTCAACGCGCCGTCATCGTCTCGTCTCGGGGCGAGAAGGTAACGGACCAGCTAGCAGGTCCAGAACCCTCCTGGATGTGATGTCATAACCGTATGAGCTGGGCGCACTCAGACGGTTTGTCCTGTCAGTGATGAAAGCCAGAATCATAAAGCTCTGCTGGTCCGAGGTTCTGGATGACGAGGAACAGTTCTTCATTCTGCTGAACGAAACTCTGACCTCTCTAACATCTGAAGATCTTCTGGTCTCATTTCCACTGCAGACGTCAACATCGTTCCTCTTCCACTAAATAAACATAATAAAACCTTGAGCTAATTGAAGCTCAGGAGTTTAACTTTAATAAACAGATCAAGTTTTTACCGTCTGCGTCTGACCAGTTAAATGTTTGGAGCAAAACCTCCAGACGTGTCAGCTGTGCGTTTCAGAGCTGGTTTTAAAGGTTTCCTGTTTGTTTCTGAGGTTCGTAACGGCCTCGCTTCCCATTATCTGAACCTCCAAGTCTTCCGGTACGTGGGAGATCCAGGAGGTCATCACATCGGCCGCTGTTCGACCTTCACTCAATGATCTAAGAGTCTCAGATTTTTTCTTCAGGCGGGATTTTAATACAACATAACACATTTTCCTCATTTCTACCGTTGGATTCTGTTGTTCTCTTTTTCTTGATTGGACCGTTTCTGGCTGTTACTAGACGTTTGTAAATCAATAATGCTGAGACTCAGCCGCCTGTCCGTGTTGCTGGCGTTCCCGGGTTTCCTGTTGGCTGTGGCGAGTCCACGGTTCTGGATGTGGGACAGATTTCAGCTCTGAGGGTTTTCCAGGCGGATGTGAAGGGAGACGGGCGTAAGGCAGAAAACACAAGGAAGGTGTGACCAGGATTAGGAACCTGCAGGCGAGACTCTGGGACGGAGAGGAGCAGAGTCCTTCAGCCGGTTCTGGTCCAGATGAGCCAAACAGAATCTCTAAAGGGTTTCCTGGTTTGGGTCAGAGGTCATAGCCTTTTCTGAATCTATTTAAAGGTTCCTGATGAGGGTATTCAGTTGAGATGAAATCATTTAACTTGTGGTAAGTTTCCAGATCTCCACTGAATCAGGTTTGGTGACTCTGACATGAAGCATCTCCGTTTCGTCTGACGGCCCATAAGCGGTGAAACATCCTCTCCATGAACACGTCGGGTTTGTTTGGATTTTAATCACCCTGATCTCCAGTAATCCCAGTCATTACCTGCCTCCTGCTCCCACAGCTTCCTGCTGGATTTCTGTGTCATCGTTTGTTTGGTTGAGAAACGATCCTGAACAAAACTTCACAGAAACATCCAGAGTTATTTTAGCAGATAGGAAGAGCCAGCCGGGTCATCCAGGGGAGTTTCTCTGGGAAATCATCCAAACTGGTTCAGGAGAAACTTACAGCAAACTTATCTGCCATGTTCTAAAGTATTTACACTCTGGGGCGTAATGAGGGATTCATTTATTTAAAGCGATAAATAAAATGTATCCCTTGGTGAAGCAGATGGGATGTAGGTCTGCGCCTCCAAGAGGAACAGCAAAGAGTTAAAAGTTCGGCCAGAATCAGATGGATCCAATCAGGGAACAACAAAAGCAGCTGAAGTTTCTCTGTAATTAAAAGTGATATTGAACCCAGTGGTGGTTGCTGGGGGAGCCGACTGGGACGCGGGATCTGCTGGAGCCGAGTCACATGTGAGTGTAGAGGAAGCGGCGCTGCAGCTTCCGGCTGAGATCAGACGTCTGGGATTCTCCCTGCGCCGCTCTGACATCAGCAGCTGTGGGGAAAGTGTGTGAGCCGTGAGTGGGACGCTTGTTTTTCATGGAACCTGGCTGAGTGAGCTCATCGCCGCGCTCTTGCCTTATAAAGCCTCTGCAGGGCGGATTGTTGGTGCGAGCGTGTCTGGGCCGGTAGCTGCTTTAAATAACTAACCACCTTCCAGTCATGAACCTTTCATACAGCCGGCGGCCGCTGAGGCACTCCGCTCAGGAATCAGCCCGCGGGCACGGAAAGGCGCTTCGGGACAGACGGCTCACAAACCACACTGCTTCATTTAGACGTCTGCTGGAGACGCTTAAATGTTTCCAAAGACACCAAACATGTCAGGGAGGATTTGGAGGAGATGGATGTGAAATGATGCTGCAGTCGTGCAGAAGTTCCTCCAACATGCTGCAGACGTCTCCAGCCATGAGAACCGACCCGCCTGGTTAAATATTTCAGCGCAGGGAGGCGGAGGCTGATCGTCTCCTTCCTCCTTCTGCCTGCTGATTGTTTGTTTTGTTGGCAGATCCTCAGCCCTGCTCTCCACTTCGCTGGGTGTCACTTTCTGTAAACCTCTTCAGCGTGTGTGTGTGTGTGTGTGTGTGTGTGTGTGTGTGTGTGCGCCGTGGTAAATAAACTGATGGCCAGAGCGCTCACCTGCTCCACCTAGTGGCCAGCAGTCGCCACAACCCCACTGAAGTCTGCAGAGAGTCACTTCCTTCACCACGTCGCCCTGGCCCTGACGGTAACCACGGCAACCACGTTTCCATCCTGGAGGTCCAATGAGACGAGGAAATAAATAGGAGTCTGTTCAGTTTGCCTGACTGGAACAGATTAAAACCAGAACGGACCCTGAAGCCTCGCCGTGATTCACTCATGGTTTCTTTTCAGGTTCTCATCATTTATCTTCTTCCTGCCACTTTAAAGTTTTAATCCGGAAATATCTGATTGTCAGAGTTTTCAGAACAGAAACCAACATGAAGAACCACAGAGCTGCAGCCTTTTAATAAACCGATTATAGAAAGATTATCTTCCAGAGCGTTGTCAGGGGAACAACAAAGTAATTTCTTAAATATGAATCATGAATGTGGCCCACATCTGAACGGCCCGGTTCTGATCGTTTCACCGTCTTTATCAGTTTCTTCATCTGGTTCTGATCCAGTGACCATGCTGTCGCTCTCAGCAGCTTTAACATCCATCCACAGACGGCGGCGGCCATCTTTGCAGGCTCTTCTTCTTCGGATCGATTTGGAGGCGCCACCCGCTCACGCAGGAAGCGGACTGCCTCCACGCAGGAAGCGGACTGCCTCCACGCAGGAAGCGGACTGCCTCCACGCAGGAAGCGGACTGCCTCCACGCAGGAAGCGGACTGCCTCCACGCAGGAAGCCGACGGCCTCCA
>NW_006800343.1:407837-410367 GCF_000485575.1 Poecilia formosa
TCCACGCAGGAAGCCGACTGCCTCCACGCAGGAAGCCGACTGCCTCCACGCAGGAAGCCGACTGCCTCCACGCAGGAAGCCGACTGCCTCCACGCTGGGTTAGCAAAATGAACGACTGCAGAGAAAAATATCAGCTTTTATCCAAAACTGAGCATCAAGATCTGCTGTTAGAACAGAAAATAAAGATCCCTGAGGAACCGGCCCAGCAGAACTTTCTGGGTCAGAAGAATAGGGTACCAAGGGAATTAAGGTTCTGTTGGATTTCCAGCAGGTCCGAGTCCCAACAGAACCACCAATGTGTTCATGGCTTCATCTGGCTCCAATAGAAGATCCAAACTGGGAACCGAGACGTTCTGACTGGTTCTGAACACTTTGGTGGTTCTGGAAAAGGTTGGACTCAAAAATGTCAAACCATAAATTCTTAAAGGTCCAAAAAGTTTGAGGTAGAAAGTCGATGCGGGCGACGTGTGTGTGTTAGTGTGTGTGTGTGTGTGTGTGTGTGTGTGTGTGTGTGTGTGTGTGTGTGTTTCATGGATGTGGTTGTCCTCCCCCAGCCAGCCAATCAGAGGGCAGAAATCTGGTGAAGTTTCTGTGCTGGTTGAGTTCAAAGGTCGTTGGATCCTAAAAGTAGACGCGGTGAGGATGGCTGCTCTCTGATTGGCTGCCGGTTTAACCCTTTCATGTGGTTGGCTCTGGCTGCTTCCAGCCTCAGCAGGAGGAAGTTTGTGAAACTTCAGCTTTGATTTGTGGATCATTTGCTGCATTTGGTCCTGTCAGTTTTCAGCGTTTTCCAGCGAAGTGACCCAAACAGAAACCCTGAGCAGCTGCAGCGGCGTTCGCTCTTCAAAGCTCTGGTTCTGGTCCAGACGCGGCCCGGACTCACAGCTCTGACGGGTCCAGGTGTTGGGCTGATTAAGGCTCTGCTGCGCACTCGGCCCGGATCAAAGGCTGCGTGTTCAACAAGCTGCGAAACGGGACCTCCAGCGCCTCACCGCAGGGAGCCGCGCTGACTCGGCGGCTCTCAGTCCAACATGGAGGCTTTCCTCTGGCTGGTGACTCCGTGTTTCTCCTGGCGCAGGAGCTCAGACCGTTCAGCAGATTTCAGCCCAACAGGACCGTGACTGAAGGTTTGAAGCGGTTCTTCTCAGTCTGAGGCTGTGACCTCTGACCCACTGGAATCTGAGCCGATGTTTCTGTGGTGAAGCAGCTCCGACCCAACCCGCTCAGTGGAAACAGATTCTCTGTGTTGGTTTGACCCCAGCGGGTTGCCGTTAAAACCATTAGCCTGTATGCTGGTGGACACCCAGAGCTCCCAGCAGCGCAGCAGCAGTTGGTCTTTATTCCCCAGATCAGATTCAGCCGAGTCCTGCCTGAACGAATTACCCCGGCTGCTTCTGGCTGAACGTTTAAAACCTCCTGAGTTCTGCTGATTCAGACTCCTGCTTTCAATTATCAGGACTCTGAAGCACTTTGGCCCCTGCGCCTTCATCCTGGACGGATCGCTGAAGCTTCTGGGTTAAATTCTTCTCGTTTGGTCTGATAATCACAAGCTGGACATTCAGCCTGGTGAAGCTAAACAGCTCTAGCTTCAGCTAGTGTCTGTTAAACAAGGATTGTTCCTGCAGTCACTGGATTATCTTCCATCAATCAATACAAGTTACAGAGTCGAGACAAAGTAGCTCCTAAAACTCCTGCGGGATTTAAAGCCTTCGACCCGATCTGTGATTTGGCTTCAACTGAAAGAAGAGACGAAATGTTGACCAGATGAAGAGCCTCGATCAGTAGAAACAGGATCGTCGTGTCCTGAGACTTCCTGCTGGTCTTCATCTCCCTGAACAAGCTTAAAACTGAACAAAGCATCTTAAAAATAGTCCTAAAAGAATCACCTCTTAGGGAGTTGAAGCGTAGAAAACAGAAGATGTTGCATCAGTTGTTGGATTTGATGAGGATCAACCAGCTGGTTAGAGCTGAGTCAGTCCATCAGACCCTCCTCTTCCTCCCAATCTGACAGATTAAAAACTGCTGTGATGATATTTTCTCAGTTTAGATATAGAAGTTAAATGTTTCTCGTGTTTTAATCATATTTGTTCTGTAACGGTGCTGCACCACAGGTTTTAGCATTGGTGTGAACATTTCTGCTAATCCACTAACAGCTGAGCTATATTTCCATATTTGCTAACTTTGAAAAGGCTTAGCACGCTTAGCTTATGCTAAGCTAATTTACCAGATAAATTCAAAATGCTTATTTACTGAATAAAGTTCAACATCTGTGTTGAAGAATTGCTCTTTTGTTTACATTCATGCTCTTATTTTGAAGGGGGTAAAGGCTGTCTCTGTTTTCTCTCATGTTCTTCGCCTGTGATATTTATTCAGTACCCAGAATGCATTGCTGCATGCTTTCTGACAGAAGCTCTTCTGTTTTCAATCAGGAAAAGTCAGCAGCAGAGTTCGCAAAACTCACCAACTATAAACTGGAACATGGTGGGAGTCAGCACTTTAGCATTAGCTCCTGCTCAATACGGTGTCGCTA
>NW_006800343.1:410797-417469 GCF_000485575.1 Poecilia formosa
CATTAGCTCCTGCTCAATACGGTGTCGCTATAGCACATTAGCATTAGCTCCTGCTCAATACGGTGTCGCTATAGCACATTAGCATTAGCTCCTGCTCAATACGGTGTCGCTATAGCACATTAGCATTAGCACAACTAATGTTTATGACTAGTTCTTTACAGTCCAATGGGTGCTGGAGTTAGTCACCAGCTGCCTTTAAGGATAAGCAGCTAAAGACGATGGATGGGTCCTCTGGTGCTGACCGTCTGCTTGGACTGGACCGACAGAACCAAAGAACCCGGTGGGTCCGGTTCCTATAGCAGCATCAGGCTCGTTTCCCTCATCATTTAACTGAAGGAAGGAAACCTGAGCTTCATCTTCTGAACATCTAGACGATCTGGTCTGAAACATTTCCACTGGAGTTTAACTTTCAGGTTTTAAATCTTTTTAAGAATCATAACAGGCTTGATGGAGCCTCTGAGAGACGAGACGGAAAACGATGAAGGGCAGGAAACCGCCGCCATGAAAGAAGAGCTCTGAGCTTCCTGCTGCGTAAATAAAGATGTTTTTTATATTCCAGTCATTGTGGTGCTGAATAAACAGGGAGGATCTACAGGCTGCTGTGGAACATCAGACTCGCCACTAATGCAGATCAGAGCAGGATCCATCGTTGTTCCTGGACATGAAGCCTTTTAAGGCCACAAAGTGCTGAAAACCGCCGCAGGATCTGGATAAATCCTGTCTGTTTACATTAGGACCACCTCACTTCCTGTCAGGCTGCTGACCAATGGCTTGGCCGGCCCTGTGGGGTCAGAGGTCACTTTACACAGACTCGTGCTGCAGCGCGGCTCCAGTCCAAGTGTAAACATTAAAGTCCCAAACAGAAACGCCAAAATATGAATGAGACGGCAGCATAACCAAACCAAAGAAGAAGCTTCTTCCTCACATCAGACGGCAGGACGAGCCGCGGCGTGACGCTGGCTGAGGCCATCCAGTGGCAGGATGAGTCCTGCCACTGGAGCTAACCCTAAACCTTCACACGTTTTATCTGACCTTTATTAAATGCATAAGTTCTCAGCAGGCTGAAATTCAGGAACGCCTCTGCTGCAGATGACCTTCATGAACAATATTTCTGTTCTCAGAACCAGAAGCTCCATCAGGAAACAAAGAGTTCAAAGACAAAACACGGTGCAGCAGAACAAAGAGCCAGATTATCAGGAGGTTTTCCTTTAACACAACGGGGAAGGGAAAGGTTTTTAAAATTTATTAACAAATTCATTATGAGAGTCAATTCATTATATCAGTAGAATAAAACAGAAATATTACTAAAAGAAAGTTGTAAAACTGAGAAAAAGTCATTTTAAAAGCTCTGCTAGTCATCAGGCTCTGATGTTCATGTGGTTGTTTCTGAAAAATCATTTAAATGATAATCTGATGTTAAAGAGTATTTATCTGTAAAACTGACACTAAACGTTTACACAACACTCAACACCCCTCATTATGATGCAGTTTTTGTGAGTTCTCATAAAATTACTACTTTCTGTATTATTTTGATCTTATTCTCGTATTATAAATTATTTAAGGCTGTTTTTAAAAAGCGTCTTTAGTACTCTGCTGTATATTAAAGTAACTGAGCTTCAGAAATCTGACCTGGTTAAATATCATGTCTGTTTAAACCTGGTCTGCAGGTTGTGTGACATCAGCAGGAGGGTCAAAGGTCATGGTTTCCTCCATCCAGCTTCAGCTCTGCTGTTTCTAAAGATGAACTGCAGGAGTCTGGAATGTTTTATTTTTAAAGGTTTTAGTGGCTCTAGTGGCCTTTTCAGGTCAGACAGGAAAGAGGAAGACGTGTCAAAGGTCACCAGGCCGGGACTCGAACCCGCAGCACTTTTCCCTCATTTCCAGGTAAAATGTTGCTGAGACGAGTGAAGGATTGTTTTGTCTGTTTCGCTGAAGCAGTTCTGGGAAACCAGCCGACCACAGAGTGAGTTTGGGCCAAAGCGCCGCAGGCAGCCGGTCCAACCTGACGGGCAGCAGGGAGGAGCAGGAACCGCACAGGGAGAGGAAACCAGGAGCAGAACCCTGTGGTACCGCCACCGGGCCGGGAGGGAAAGGTCACAGAGCCGGGCCGGTCCGAACATCCAGCCAGGTCGGTCCGATCATCCAGCCGGGTCGGTCCGATCATGCAGCCGGGCCGGTCCGATCATGCAGCCGGATCATCCATCCGGGCCGGTCCGAACATCCAGCCGGGTCGGTCCGAACATCCAGCCGGGCCGGTCCGATCATCCAGCCGCCCTCTGCTCCTGACAGAACATCAGAAAACAGCTTTAATACAAACAGCCACAAGGTTCTGGTTCCAGGTCCATTCCAGGTCTGTCGGCCCGGTTGCAGTGTGTCGGCTGGTTCAGGTTTCTGAGGAAGCCGGTTCTGATCCAAATGGGTTAATTTCATCTGAAAAGGAGCAGCAGAGGGAGAGAGGTGGTCAAGTTTTCCTCCATCAGACGCAGCAAAGACTCACTGCAGGACGACTGCACCTGCCTGGGATCTTCACCTGTCATCATCATCATCAGTTCTCTGAACCTCCATTTGTTCTGTGTTTCCCGTTTCCTCCAGGTTAATCTCTGTCTTCCTGTCTCTTTTCCATCCTTGACTTCTTCTCTCTCTCCCTCCGTCTCTCCCTCGTTAGCGGGTCTCATCCCTCACTCCTGTCGTTCTCCTGCGCATAATGACGAAGGAAGCGGCGGAGTGGATGCTTCTGATCTCCTCGGCTTTTTGAAGTTCTGTCGTCTGTTTTCTCTTTTACTCGCTTTGTGCATCATCTTCCCCCAGAGTGTGTGTTTGTGTGTGAATGTGTTGCCTCTTCTGTCTCTGAAGAGCTCTGAGTGCTTTATGTAACACACACACACACACACACACACACACACACGGTTTGTTAAAGGGACCCAGAGCTGAACCTGAATCTCACCTGAGCCGCCAAGCGGAGTCAGAACTCTGAAAGTCCTCTGAAGGACACGGCGTCCTCTCAAACTCTGCGTCCCACACGAGGACGTCCTCACAGCCAACCGTCCAGAGACGCAGGATCAAACACGCTTCATCTTCTTCTACTTCCTGTCTTGTTTCCAGGCTGAAGTCTCCAGATAATTTGATAGATGAGGGTAAAACTGCTCAAGGACTCCTGAACATGGCAGTGAAGTCTGTAAACATACAGAGGATCCACGTTTTACCGCTGGAACAAAGGAGCAGAAACAAAAACTTTATTACTGAAAGTGGAGATTCTTTGGCTCCAAAGGGTTAAATCTTTGCTTCTCATTCTGTATTAAATGTTTAATTTGATTAAGTTTCTCCTGAGCTTTCTGTGTGTTTCAGGTTTTGTGTTCAGATGGATCTACTGCAGTGGGACTGAAACCATCTGATCATCTGTGATGTTCTGATACTTTCACCTACCGAACCAGAACCTTCCAGAACATCGTTTCATAGAGACTCTGTTTTATTTCCTTCTTTTCTGCCTCGTTTCAGTTTGCAGCTGAAATAAGAAGCTGATTTTTTTCATCATTACATTAAATTAAGTGAAAATGAAACATAAATTTGTGGCATTTGGTTCAAAAAGTCAGAATCTCTGATCAATTCAGAGACAAACTTTTATTAGAAAGGAATGTTTTATTTGTGAATATTTCTGATTATTGTTTCTATAGACAAATGTTCCAGAACCAGAACCGGCAGTTCTTCCTCACCTCAGTGTTTTCATTTGAACTTTCCGTTTTAATGGCGCAGCCGTAAATATAAATCAGGTGTTTTATTTTGGATTCGGATGGATGAACCGTCCTGTCGGTGCTGGGAAGCCGGTGGTCCGATCTGACTGCATCGACGCAGGAGGACCGTCAGAGACGGTCCTGACCTGATCTGACTGCAGGGCCGGGTCCAAAGATCTGCTGTCGGCTCCGTAATCCTCCAGCCATGCGAGCCGGCTCAGGGTGGGTCACATACTTTCCTAAATGTTTTCACCTGGAGATCTGAGGCAGGAGCCTCCGCCAAGCTGAAACATCAAATATAAATCTGTCGCGTTTATCCCAAACCTTTATTTACAGCTCCCAGGTTCTGCTGCTCGGTGCCGTTAGCAGAACCTCTCTAAGCCGCTTCCAGCTGCAGGAAGTCATTCTGGGTTTCTCCTGCAGCAGAGAGAGAGAGAGAAACAGGGAGCTGCCGTGTGTTTGAGTGGGACAGCCTGATGACGGGACGTCCAGCTTGTGACGCCGTCTACTGAAGGACAACAACTCTCTCACTTTCTGGGAAATAAACTGGAGAAGTTCAGCTTTGGGAAGCTGACTCTGCGTTAGAGTCTGAGAAAGAGATTCTGTTAGAAAGTTTTAAAGTGATTTATGCTGAAACATATTCATCTGACTCATGAGTTATTACAGCAATTTGATGATGGGAAAGAGAGGATGTTCTTCATCCTAACTGAAACTGAAGCAGAGGAACATTTGGGTCAGTACAGAACCAGAACTGGATCGGACAGAAAGCTCTGTGGACCTCATTTAGTAATATTTCTATTGGTGGAAATGCAAATGGCCTTGAACTCAACTGAAATTAAACGTTTGATTCATTGCTTCGTTCCTCTAGGTTCAGGTCAAAGGCAGTTTGGTTGTCATGGCGACGTCTCAGACCTGTGATGATGTTCAGGATGTGACTCTGAAGGTAAAACCTGCAGCTGAACAGGAATCTGGAGAGTTTCTCCTACTGTTGGTTCATCATTTCCTAATATGTCCTGCGTTTCCTTTTTCAGACCTGGTTTGTTCCTGAATGAAACATTTCCATGCAGACTGAGGAACGTCTGAGCTTTCAGAGAACGGCCATGTTGGACCGTGGCTCAGATGAAAACAGAAATCTGTTGGACCAGCAGCAGAATCTGGCTTGGTTCCTGTTCCAGCTCCAGCTTCACTTTATGGTAATCAGCAGAACACAGCAGGAGGAGGCATGAACCGGACCAGAACCTGGAGGACTGGATCCAGTACTGTCACGTTTTCACTAAAACAGATTTTTTTTAAACTGCAACAGGACAAGTTATTCTGTCGCTCATTGTCCGATGAATATGATCAGGTCAGATCCTTACCTGCTTTCCTGGCCTCAGTTTCCTTTTTGGATCAGCCCTCATGAAGCTCTCCTTCTGCCTGTGCTGAGGTGACCTTTAACCTTTGTCCTGCTAACTGAGGCCTGTAGAGTCTGAGATGCGAGTTCTCTGCTTTGGGCTAAATCTTTTTGGACATCCACTCTTGGAAAGATCCAAAGCTGATGAGATGTTTTCCTCTTGGAAAATGGTGGTTTGGAGATGACCTTTGACCTTCCGTGGAGTGATGAACAGCTGACGTCATTGCTTTGTGTTGTTACGTCACACCTGGACGCTGCAGAGCAGGAAGCTGATGATGATCAGCAGCTCCTGATTGAAGCAGAAGGTTTGACTCCCATGATCTCATGTGAGGACGGAGGAGCGTCTGTTTGATCACAGATCATCAAAAATAAATAACGTTGCGTAAACATCTCTCATTTTACAGCACAGTATGAAACATTCATCTGCTGCCGTCATTAAGCCGACAGCAGAAAACACCAGCAGAATCTGGGAGGAGAAATTCACTTTCTGTGTGTCAGTCTGGACCCGACATGTTTGCATCTTAAAGTGCTCTGAGTATAAATAGGAGGATAAATTAAACAGAAGAAGCAAACACTGGTCAGAACGTGGAGCTTCGCAGAAAAAGTGTTTGTGCAAAGCAGCAATTAGAGGCGACAGCAGAGAATCAGGTTCCAGAGAAACGCACAAACAAACGTCTGCTTTCTGTAAGCCGTCTGGGCCGTCACTGCCAAATGACCCGACCCGGTTGGTCCAGCGCCGGGACGGCCGAGCAGCAGGCTGTCATTATATGTTACATGTTCCCACTAGATTAGCTTTAAACCGCATATAATCACATGTTTACCACTGATGCACAAATATTTAAACCCAGAAAAATGTAAATATTTTTCATTTCAAAACTTTAATACCCAAAATGTGACTGAAAGAGACGGAAACTTAAATCTGCCGGCAGGTTTAAAACACGAGATTTGGTTCTGACGGGATTCAGACAATTAATCCATACAGAACCAAGATAAAACTCCAGGTTCTGACTCGGTTCTGATCATTATTCCAACATGTCTTCATTCTGCTGAGTCAGTTTACATCTTGTTTTAACACATTAAACATCATGGCATCATCAGTTCACATTAATTATCAGGTTTAATTAATAGTAGTGACACGCATACACACACACGCAGACACACACAACACACACACACACACACACACACACCTGGACTTACATCAGTCTGAACCAACCAGCCATCTCTTCAGTCTTTTTCCTTTGTGACTCAGCAGATCAAACGTCGTTTGACAGAATCTGACATCAGTTCATGTTTTTATCTTTGAGAAAAAGATAAAAACAATATGTTAACAACAAGCACTGTTAACAAACACTAACACCAAACTTTACCAAACTGTTACTCACACTAAACCTTTAAAGAATCCACAGCATTAGGACCGGACCACACACACACATATGAAAACATGAAAAACCTCCAGTCATTAACACAACAGCTCATCCTTACATCCTTCAGATGAAAGTCAGGCCGGTACCAGACACTGTACAGTCAGAGCTGCTGGGTTCTGGTTCT
>NW_006800343.1:417766-427794 GCF_000485575.1 Poecilia formosa
CCACCCCAGCTCTGATTAGTCAGCTGGAAAACCCAATAAACTGTTCTGTTCATCTCACCTGGTTCTCTGCATTGGATCTGTGAAGCTTCAGAGAGAAATAGATAAAGAATCATGAAGAAGAAGAAGAAGAAGAATACCTTTACTAGTATTATTAGAACCAAAATAACAGAACAACTACTGACAGAACCAAAAACAGACAATTCAGAGTCGGAGACACAGAATGTCCATAAATGAGAAATAAAGAACCACAAGCAGAAACAGGAATTATTGTCACTTCAGTGTTTCAGAGCATCAAACCAAGTTAAATATCAGTGAAAGACAACACAACAAACACAAACTGCAGATCTATCAGATCTCTCTGAAGGTCTGTGCTACATAAGGAGCTACAATGATGACAAAAATCTCTAAAATGAAATCTCATCAGAGTTTTCCATGTGACCTTTATGTTTTGGACTTGCAGATCTTCTCTTGTATCGCCTCGATCCAAACCATCCACTTCCTGTCAGGGAGCGGCTTTGTGGCGTTCCACACTTCAACCAAACAAAGTCTGATGATGAGGATGAGGAAGCTGCTCCAGCTGCTGCTTGGTGATTAGTGATTAAAGTTTAGGGAAAAGCGGGTCATGATGTGTGGAGAAACATTCAAAGCTTCAGTTCCTGGAAATCTCTTTAAATATTTATGCAAAATCTTAAATGTGAAAAGAGAGGATGGGTTCAGCTGATCTGCAGCATTTTTTCCTTCTAACTGATTTCACTTCTTTCCCTTTGAGAGCTGAAGCTTCAGACCTTCATCTGCAGCAGCTTCCTGTTCGTGTCCTCGTTTCCTCCGCTGTGTTCGGTCTGCTGGTCAGATTCAGAGTTCGATGTAAACCTCCCTCCTGCATATGAAGGCAGGCTGACCAAACGCGACATGAAATGAAACACCTACAGGCACTTCAAACGTTCCCCACAGCGACCCGCCGGAGGCGGCGCCACTGGGAGGGGTCGCCTCTGTGCAGGTCGCTCAGGTACGCTGCAGCACCAGCGGACTGGGAACAAACTGGGACCAGCAGGACTTTAACTGGGCAGAGGGAGTTCAGGAGGAATTTACTGGGATAAAAGCTACAGCTCCTTAAAACCTTTCAGAAAATAAAGACAAAGAAATTCAAACCAGAAGTTCAAACTGATCGACTGAAACTGAAGCTCTGCAGGAAGTTCAGCCTGACGTCGTTTTAACCTCTGAGTGTCAGCGAAGTCTGAGCATGATGAGCGATACGATAAAATGAGCGATACGATGCGATGAGCAATACGATAAGAGTGGTACGATACGATGAGCGATACGATATGAGCGATACAATAAAATGAATGATATGCAATGAACGATGCAATGAGCTATATGATAAAATGAGCGATGCGATATGGGCGATACAATAAAATGAGTGATACAATGCGATGAGCGATACGATATGAGCGATACAATAAAATGAGTGATGCGATACGATAAACTGAATGATACGATGGACAATACGATGTGATGAGCGATATGATATGAACGATGCGATGAACGATACAATAAAATGAGCGATGCGATACGATATGATGAGCAATCAATCATCTGCAGGGAAACCAGTCACACATGAACTTCCTGCTCCTCCATAGTCACTGGAGCCCCAAATTATTTTACAGTTGTTCCCTGGTAGGTTTAGATTCAAATAAATAATGAAACAACCATAAATATGGAAATTAATAATAAATTGCAAATTGACATTTATCTACACTGCATGTCTCTTTGTCATTGGAAAGATGAAGAATCGTTGCAGGAATCGAAGTTTCCTCTGAAAGCTGAGCAGACTTTTCACGTTTCCTCTGGGATTCTGATGATTTATCTTTTATTTTGGAGGGTTTCCTTCCCATCACCCTAATCTGGCCAAATTGAGAGATTCAGCATAAACCTGATAGGGACATGTATAGAGTTACAGGAAGGTGACGGGAACATTCTGGTCCGTTTTATTATTTTAAGGTTTAAGATGAGAAAACATTAACACAGAATATGAATAAAAGATGTTACAAGAACCGTTTAAAGACCCAAAGATCCGTTTAGAAAGTGTTGAGTTTCAGGTTCAGCTCCAGAACTTTGAATCAGAACCATGATTCAAATGGATCCATTACAAATTAACAACAGGACATTTCTCAGGACTCATGTTTTAGGAGCGTTAATTTGCTGCTGCAGCTGTTTGGACGTCGGACCAGGACCAGTTAAATCTGGGAAAGTTTCCGAGTCAGAATCACCGGAAAGCAGCAGCGGCCCAGACTCTGAAGCTTTCTGGCTCACAAGTCCAACTTTGATGCTGCATCAGAACCAGACCGCAGATCCATGACGTCACAGAACCAGCAGAGCCACTTCAGAAGGAGCAGCTGCTGACGAAGAACGCTGAGTCAGGCTGACGGGGCAGCTGGGCTGCACCTGCAGGAAGACCAGCCTCTGACCTCTGACCTGCAGCAGCTCACCGTGAATCTCTGCTCCCTCCGTCTCTGACCTCTGTGACCTCAGGTCCAGTTTTACCTCACCAGGTTTGGTTCTGAGCTCCGGTCTGGTCGCCTGCTGACCGTCGTTACAGATGATGAAACGAAGGTCATCACCGGTTGATTTGACGAGCGTCTTTAGTTTCCTGTTTTATTGCCACATATCAGAAACCATAAAGCTGCAGAGGGAACCTGATCCGGTCATCAGGGTGTTTTAATTATGTTTCAAATAAACAAACTAAACTCAACCTGAGCTGGGCGTGGAAATCCCAGTCAGGCTGATCATTTACAGAACAGATCAAAACTGAATCAGGAAATAAACGGCATTAATCTGCTGAATCCTAAAGAATTTAAATGATGCGTAAAGAAAGCAGAGACTCTGCAGGTCTCAGTTTCCCACGTTGGACTTTTACACGTAACGATGAAAAGGTTTTCATAAAACGAGGCTGTGAAGCTGCATGAATATTAAAATCTCCCACACAAATCTGAACTCTTGTGTAAATGTGAGGCCAGCTGTGCGGCCCGCAGCATTATTACCTTCCACTTCAATCTGTCCCCAGCTGACAGATTTACATCCCATCAGCCGAGGAGGCTCCGCTGAATCACAACGATGGAGGAGGAAGTGAGACGCAGCTGAAGCTCTGAGCCGCTGCAGGGGAAGGAAACTGAACACTGGATCTGCAGCATCTGAACCTGGAGAGGAATAAAGCTTTCATCTGACACGATGTCAGGATCTGGAGGAGAAACGAGACGGGATGAGAGTTAGCTCTCCATCAGGCTTCATGCTCTCTGGTTCTGTTTCTCTGCTCTCTGGAAATCAACCTTTAATTCAGTTTGTTCCACTGAACCAGGAGAGGAAAACATGGAAACACAGCAGAACAAACATCTTCTGTTGCTGTTGGCTCATCACACGCTGATGTCACAGAAAAGATTATTGGTGCCTTCAGGGAGCGTACGTCATCTGGATGATGCGTCTGACAGGTTGAAGATTTACAGCCGGAAACCTGAAGTCACACGACACACAATATCAGAAAGAGAAAAACTTTAAACTGAACTAAACTCAGTCAAACTGACCAAAATTAGTTGAAATACATTTACCTTTACTGAACTGGCTGAGAGGAGCTGAACTAAACTGAATGCACTTAAACTATTTTGCTAATGTGGCTGATTTTTGAACCTTCTAGAATAATTTTGTTAGCTTTTCTGTCTCCTGATGATTTCTCTAGATCAGTTAGGTTTTAATTATTTAAATTTTTGCTGTAGTTTCTTTTGGACGTTGGTCATTTCAGCTCTTTGTCATTTTGCAGCAGCGTTAAATGCTGCATTTTGCTGCAGGAAGTTTGGCGGAAACCAAATGTCAGCAGACATCAGGTTTTCCTGGAGGAAATGCTTCATTCCTCATTCAGTAAATCATCCCATCATAACATTTGAACTGTTTTAAAGTTGAAACTCATATTTACTTCTGTAAAAGTCCTTCATTAAAATTCAGTAGTTCACACAAAAGAAATGAAAAATCTTTCATTATTCTTCAGCTTCCAGTTTGGAGAGGATTTGTGGGTAACAGGGACGAGGTGGAGTCAGTCAGACGTAGGGCTGCCACCGTCCAGAAACCAAAATGAGGGACGCCCACCACGGCACGTCGCCCTTCTCTCATGGGGCGGGACGGCCGCTGCAGTGATAGACATTATTTTATGGCAGTTTTTTGTCTTTAAAAAGTGACCCACAGAGCAATCGTTCATGCATAGAGTACTCCTAAACTGTACTCCGATCAGCGTAGCACACCTTAAACATGTTTAGTTAAGCCAGTGTAAAAAGTATTTGGTAAACTACCGAAGTACTGAGTAACTGATCATATCACCTGATTTAATATTCAAAATGTGCCCTCAGCCGAAAGTATAAAAGTTATGTGAACATTCTGGTATTTTACAGAGTATTACCAAAATATTTATATAAATAAGGAGTTAGGTTTGGAGGCTGGTTGTAGACCAGATTTACCACAGGGGCCAGGATAGTCGGTGTGTTTCCATGGCAACACTTGAAAAAGAAAGAAACAAAACAAAAACAACAGAGCAATATTTCATCATTTGATATAATAAATGAGCCAAAGAGCCACTTGTGTCTCCAGAGATCCAGGCTGCAGATCCCTGGCAGATGGAAAGTCTGATCCTATACAGCAGCTAAAAGTGCAGCACTATAATATTTAATTCATTGTTAAAATAAAATTGTGAAGGTTAAAAATAAAAGTGATCCACCACTGAGTATTAACATAAGACATTTATTTAGTATAATTTCTTTGGTTCCCCGTTGGCCCCCATCTAGAACCGCCCCTGGGCAGCAGGTCTGGGTCTGGTGCATTAATGACCACTGAACAATAAATTCATAAAATATATAAACATTTCAAAATAAAACATACAGAAAGCATCAACAAACCTTTTAAAGTGGGAAGTATTTATGTATTTACTGTTAATCTGATTCATTCTTTAAATGATCATTTGTATTATTTTGGCTGATATTATTATACATTAAATAACCAAATCAAACCAATATAGTCGACTAAAAGCACAATAAGAAACTTAGTCATAGCAAAATGTTACCATATCAGGTCTGCTGTGTTCCTCTCCTGATCCATTCGTACAGCAGCTCACCGCCACGATGGACACTTTTGTTTTAATGCCTGTGTTCATCCTCACTAACATGTCCAGCCTGGGATTTGCGTTTTCCTTCTCACGTCTGTATCTTTACGAGGTTTTACTTCTAGGACGGTGGAGAATCTGGTCAGGACGTTTTAAAACGATCCGGGTTGACAGCAGCTCACCGCAGCTGCGTAGTGTCCGTCTCTAGGCCTAAATATGTCCTGTGTTTTATTTTGGCCATTATTGTTATAATTAGTGTTGGTATGTGTGTGATAGGCGAGTCTATCGGACATTTATAGAAATACAGAACAAACCGCGTCCCGTTTCGGTTCAATACGGGACGATTCCGTATTTTAAGGGATCAGGGTGGCAGCCCTAGTCAAAGGTTTGGTTTCTCTGAGACATTGTCCATCCGTCCGTCTGTTCTTCTGTTTTTCCCACCAAATGAAAATCTGGTTGAAAACGAGCAGAAGGACCAGAATCCAGACGCTGAAGAAGAGCAGCAGGGAAGCTGAACAATGTGAGGAAGGAAGCAGATGAGCTCACAGTGAACCTGTCTAAGTTTCATCTCCAGGCCACACACTGACTGGCGGCACCGACCCGGCCCGGTCCGCTGGACTCACAGAACCTGATCACATTCTGACAGTAATTACTCCCCAAACTGCCAGAAAACCTTCCTTCCTCCTGGTTTGTTTTATGTTTCTCCCACTGAGGGAAAAATCTGCTTTTCATTAAGACCTTCAGACCTTTGCTGATCGTTTAACTGCTGAACGTTTAGAAACCCGAGTGAAGCTGCAGATCGATCGTGGAAACAAAGTATTTCTGTGACTTTATAGCATCTTCAGTCATTTTAAACCTCCAGGGATTTTTTACAGGTTTTACTCTTTTAAATAAAGTGAGAACAGACGAGCAGAACAGAAAACAGGGAGCAGAGAAGAAAACCAGCTAAATAAACTCCAACAGTTTGAGTTTTTATTGTTAGCTTAACGGAAAGTGAGCCGGCTTCCAGCTCAACAACTCATCCTGTGAATTTGGCTAAAATGTGTGAAAAATGATCCTAATTTATCTGTTTACAGTGAGTTTTAATTATGATCACATCCAGTCACACAGGGAAGAAACAGGCTGATCCAATCAAACTGGAGAACCAGAACCCGGCCCAGCGCCGCCTGGATGATTACTGACAGAACCAAACGTTTGATGAATGAGGAGGAAACCACGATAATCTAACACCCAGATGGAAGATGTGATCCGCCTCGTATGGGGCCCATTTCTGCAGACACATCCTGACTGATGAGCAGAAACATCGTCCCTCACTTCACCTCAGTGTGGGAATAAAAATAAAAGCGTTTGTTCAGTTTTAGTAGCTGCTTTGACCTGATCTCAGGATTCTCCATGTCTACTTTCTCTGCTGTAGTTTATTCCTCTAATGACTCTCACCTGTTCCTCTGCTCAGCGTTTCACTCCGTGTTTCCAACCTGGATCTTTCCTGACGGTCTCCTGTGGTTTCTGCTGTCGGCTGTTATTTTACTGCTTTAGTTATCAACTGTAAAATGATTCTGGATTCCTCCTGTTGGGTCTCAGAACATGACAGGAACAAAGCTAAGAAAGCAACAGAAGCAGCTACAGTTGATCTGAATCTGATTTAATCTGCTGCATGGCAGACAACCAGCAGCAGCATCAACATGCTGGAGGTCAAAGGTCACGGTATCAACACGGCTCTTCTTCAGTCGGATGTGGATAAATCTCTTAAAGCCACAGTGGAAGGACTTCCTGATACCAGAATCATTTATTTACGGCTCTGCAGGAACGTCTGGCACCGACCCGGGTAGAAATGTTTGGTTCCACTGATGATGATCTCTGATGGACAGACTTTACATCCAGTCAGATATTCACTGTAGACTCCATCTCCAAACTTCTCTGGGATTCTTACAGGTGATTCATTTCTGCTTCACATCAGTCTGTCTAGTTTCTGTCTGGACCCTCAATGTTTCCCTCATTCTCTGCTCTGAGACCATCCGACAGCTTAGGACAAAAGTTTAGATTTGGATCTTTAAGTATGTTTACCTGAAAGACTTTTGTCCTCTGGTGAATCTGGTTATCTCTTATTGTTCTTGTCTGTTGTTTTTGTATTTAAACGTCGGCGATAGTTCCTGAATCACTGATTAATTTCTGACTTTATTCTTGTTCTCAGTTCTTCCTCTTGCCAGTCAGACTTCCTTTAAAGCACATCTCTTCATATCATGTTTATCATCCTTCTGTCAGAAACACCAGAGCTAACTGTGGCTCACTGCTGCCTCCTGCTGGATCTGATCACAAATGACACCCAGAACACCTGCAAACATCTGATCTCCCAGTGCAGATGATTTTCATCTGTTAGATTTACCTCCATGTGTTTTATATGCTTACATTTTTAGTAGTTAGTTTAACTTTCCAAACATGGACCACATGACCTGCCTGACAGATTTATTGTCTGATCCATACGTTGTTTATAAACCAGTAAGATCTTGTTTGGTTGGTGAGAAAAAGCTACAATCTTTCTCTGTCTTTGCTGTTCTTTCTATTGCTGTTGTCTTCCTGTAGCCTTTATTGAAACTGTGGAAGCATTCCTCACAGAGTGACTACAGTTAAACTATAAATCACAAGTTAGAGGTGAAAATGACAAACATGAAATATTCTTGACTTAAAGCCCCAAACTCCATCTTTCAAGGTCAGAAGAGCGAAATAAAAAACATTACTCTGATCGTTTTAAACTTCAAACATCCAATGGTCATGATTTCTGAGAAGTTAAAAAAGGGAAGCGCTCAGTGCTCACTCAGTTCAGGCTCCATTTAGTTTCGTCGGATCAGAATAAGAAGCTGACTTGGCAAAGGTTTGACCGAACGTTTGGGTTTTGTCTCTGTGGGCCGTGGAGGGAACCAGAACCAGAAGAGTCTCCAGCAACGCTGTGGTTTGTAAAACAGAACCGCACAACCTCCTGCTCTCTGTCTCCACTTTGGAGACAGAGAGCAAAGTGGAGACAGAGAGCACTTTGCTCTCTGTCTCCACAGTAGTTGGAGTACTACTCCAACTGTAGTAGTTTAATGGTTTCTGCTGAACAGAAACTTGTTCTGTTCACATTCTGTAAATAAGCTGGATTTTTACTCTTTAAGCCTTCCAGTCATTAGGAATATTTCCATTTTTAATCTGCTGCAGTACTCAGGTTTATTGAATATAATTCTGTCATTTGTGAAAAGAAATGATGCAGAGTTTTCTCAAAAGAACTAATTCAGCATGAGAACTGGTTCCTTCTGCTGAGATGATTGTCATGATTCTCCTGGTAGATGGTAGAAAGTTTTGGATATTTACAGAAACCGCTGAGTTCCTCATGTTGAAGCTGTTTTCCCATCGCTCTGCCGATCCGATGTTTCAGACTTTGAGATCAGCTCAGAGGATGAATGTCAGCTGGATGTATTAATGTCTGTGCCAGAAAGCAGAATGAAGCAGGATCCTCTGAACACCTGAGACAGTTTCAGACATTTTAAAGTCTCATCAGATTCACGTTTCCTGCTGAAATCAATTTGTTAAGCTTTCTGCCTTGCAGGACAGCTCAGACAGAAGCTGACTGGTTTCTTTTCCAGACAGACTGAAGAGCAGAAGATGGAGGTGAGAGTGAAGGATGATCGGGACAGAGACGAGTCTCCAGGATCCAGCTGTCTGACTCTGACAAGCGTCCAATCCAAAGTCCAACCTGCTGCTCCTCACAATGAACCGTCAGACATAACGTATGAAATGCTTCTTATGAGGGTTTCACATCATAATAAACACTGGTTTATGTTATTGTTTGAGCACAAAATTCAGCCAGATTGCACTGACTAGTTTGTTGGGATCTCTGAACAAAGTCTGCCCCCTGCTGGGTCACTGAGTAAATTCACAACCTTTTAGAATAAAACCTCTTAGTTTTACAGAAATTACAAATTTTCCATTTAGGCACTTTAAACCAGGACCACTAAAATTCAGTCATTACAGGGGGATTTTAAAACATCCACAGTTTTATAATTCTAATAATTATTTAGACGCCAACCTGAGCAACAGCAGCGACTCTAGTTTTCCTCCAACACCTCTGGGATTCAGACCAATTAATACATTTAAATATGTATTTACTGAACCAGCAGGAGGGATTTTGGTCAAACCATCAGTGAATAAACAACTTGATGGAAAATGAACGAAGCTAATATATTCAAGAAAAACTAAATAACTGCTGTGAAATATTACATAAAAATTCAGCCCAAGTAAAAGCAGATTATATTTCATCCAGAAAGGAAGTCAGATATTTTTTGTGTGTTGTGGATTATTTAAAATCAAATGTTTTCACAAATCAGTTTTTAAATATTTTATTCAGTAGGTGATTCAGTGTTTTTAGGTAAATCACTTTAACTAGATTACTGAATTATTACCAATTTATGGATCCTTACACTATATGTGTGTTTCAGAGGCCAAAGCCACATACAAACATCAGCAGCTTCAGGATCCAGCTGTGTGTCTCTGAAGTCCATAGAATCACCTCTGGCCTTTAGCAAAGAACCTGCATCACCTGGAACAAAGTAAGGCCATTTTCCTTCTCTGACCTGATGGAAAATGAACTTTTTTAGGTGTGACTATTAGAGTCAGCAGTGTCACACCCTAATGTTTCTCATCAAGAGTTGGTAAATTATTAGAAATGAAGAACTTTCTTAACAGAGGGAGGAAGAGGAGCTTTGTGCATGAGGAGGAGCAGCCATCCTGCTGTGGTTTGTGCTGCGATGTCCTGAAGGATCCGGTCTCTACCAACTGTGGTCACTGGTTCTGCAGACAGTGCACCAGTTCATACTGGGATGAGGCAGCTTCATCAGTATGAACTGGTGCACTGTCTGCAGAA